>NC_072740.1:116584254-116659658 GCF_026930045.1 Uloborus diversus
TAAAGGTGACGGTGTTTCTTTGTTTATACCCGATGGCCAGAAGACCCCATAGCACCTATACAGCCCTGAAACTTGGCACAAAATTCGAACGTACCCCGGGGGTCTGCACCTCGAAGCCCGAATTCTAAATTTCTAATTAGTTTTTTCATAATTAAGCTGAAATTTCACGTTTTTTGCCTGCTTGGGGGGTAAAAAATCCCCCCACCCCCTAACATATGTCGTTGGAAAGAGCTTTTCTTTCCGAACAAGATGATGTTTGTTCCATTTCTTTCACTTAATTAGAACAGGAGATATAAGCGGTTCTAATTACGATCCTACTTGTGCCAATTTTCAATTATTAACTTGATTTTTGTTTCGACAGTGACTCATCTTCGGTATACGGATTAAATGTGCTTGCAGTGACCTGACATTATCTTCGGTATACGGTTGCGTTCGAATAGTAGAACCGGTGGTTGCGCTGTTTTCACTTTCGTTAAATTCATTGTGCGAATGTTAATTGGTTTTCTTTTTAATTTGAAAGTCGCTTGGCGAATTTGCGATAAACAACGGAGTTGCAGATTATTTATTTATTTCGCAATTAGGTTTTTAAAGGGTGTTCACGCATTTTAGTTAAAAAATATGATTACATTAGAAATTTAACATTACATTAGAATACTGATTATTTGACATCAGAAGAAGGGAGACTTATTTTTTTTAATTCTAGAGGGTTTTTTTTCTTTCTTTTTATCAAACGTTAGCTTTTCTATAGTTAAATTTTTCATACGGGGTGCGGGATTTCCTTTTTGTCCTAGATGTACCGTGTTTTTTAATTGTATTGTTTTTCTGCTGGAGAGTTGAATCCTTTTTCGTACAGGATACGGGATTTCCTTTTTGTCCTAGATGTACCGTGCTTTTTAATCGCAATTGCTTATCTGACGGAGTTCATTTCGATCGCTAATTGGGTGATGGGTTACTGTAGCGCGGTCGCTTCCGCCGGGCGTTTCGCTGTATCTATTTTATGTTACATGTTTGAGTACGGCAATTTTGGCGTAAAAAGGTGAATGACACGAAACGAAACTGGAAATATGTATAGAAAATACGAAAAAGATAGATATTGATTAATTAAAACCGTTGCTAAATTAATTTAAACAGCCGTCGTAGGCGGCGAACTTGGCGGAAAAACAGGGGGGGGGGATTTTTTTTATTCAACGAACTTCCTTTAAATTCTTAGCACGGGCATTGCCGTGCGGGTACAGCTAGTTTAATTATAAAATCAAGATTACCACTTAATATGTCCCCCCCCCCTTTTTGTCCAGCACCATTTTCACTCCACTGGACATAGACTTAACTAGAGGTTTTAACTTTTCTTTGAATTCTTGATCTCTAAACCATGTTTTTAGCAAAGCACAAATATTTTTTTTTTGTTGTGCAATCAGATTTTCACTCAATGTCACAATGGCCTGCCACTTCCGTGGAGAAATATCCATGACTAACAAAACGATAAAAACTGACCGGATTGAGAAAAAACAGCAAAATTGTAGAAATTTGTAGCACTTAAAATAAACAAAATATTTATGACAAAAAAATCGTGAGGTTATAGCGCCTAATCAACTTGTAGGCTAAACAGCTATTATAAACAAAGATTAAACAATCTAAAAATTTCGAAAATTAAAGATTCCCAACTTGATTTTATTAATTCGCACAAGGGTGTAATCATATACCATAATATGCAAAGACTGATTAAAACTGTAAAAACTCTTTGACGCCAAAACAAAAAAATTTAGTCACCAGACGAATGATTTCTCAGAGAATATGGAAAAATTTCAGCATAAAATGGCTTCTGTAAGAATTTTGCTCTTAAAAACTAGTCGTCAAGGTATTTTTTTTTAGTCTCCCGGGCGAATTGGCACCCGGAATTTGTCGGAGCCTTGCTATATGTTTAATGAAAGTACCTGGTTAGATGTTGATTATGCCCTTTATGATATTTGCCAATATGTTTTTAATCCCAGGAATTTGTCTGAGCCTGGTCCTGATTTTCCTGGTCTTGATTAGTCTATGTCCTGAAACATAGATTAGAACAACATTATTTTGTGACTTTCCTCTCCAATGCAATATTATTTTTAAAAAATAATAACAATTTTAAGAATGAAATCAAAGTCTGATGAGATAAACAAGGACAAAAATTTCTTCGCTGATGTTCTGCACTTGCATAACACTCTTTTCAGAGAAAGTGATGAAATTAGTAGATACAAGAGCAGAACGTGAGCAATGAGATTTTTGTCCATGTTGTCCTCGGCCTGAAGCTTTCAGTTTACATTTTATTGAAATGAAGACTTCTTTTTACTACTTTATGATTGGTTTGTCGTTAGTGAATACAATTTAGTTCAGTTGTTTCTTTCTTCTTTTTCGAAATACATCGTAATCCCAGATCTAATTAAGACTAATTAAAGAACGATTTACAATACAAAGTTTCCTCTTTAAAAACGAGTGACATTATTTCAAACTTAGTTTTACGAACTTTAAATCCATACTCACAAAACACGCATTATTTCACACACGAAATAATTGATCGCTGTTTACTTCCTTTTCATTCACCGTTACTCATTATTATTTAAAAATAGGCACACTTTCTCTTGCCCTTTTCTAGCAACAAACGCAGAGAAATTTCTTTTAAACTAAAGGTTTTTATTTTCTTTCACCTGATTCGTTTAAAATCGGCATAGAAATTTTGTGATACTAAGCTGTTCAAATAGCTCCGGAGCAACCACGAAACATAGCGTGATACACATGCATTAATAATTCACTGATTCTTTTTGAGAAGGACAGTTATACATGTTTCTCTTTTTTGTAAGATCTTAGACTCAAATTTCTAATGTATAAATCTTTTCAGAATCAGTTCCTACTTGTATTTGAATCGACGTTTCGGTTATTTCTGCAATCGATTTAAAAATTTTGCTAGCATTCGTACTTAATTTCTTTGACACTTGTCTGATTACATTCATGAGAACAATTTGTTATCTGAAGTTTTTTTTATTTTTTGTTTTATTTTGTGTGTGTCGATTTCGTTTTGCATTATATTGAGGAAAAGTAGGAACATTGCAAACTTCAGAAATGGTTTTTTATGTGTTATTAATGAAGGAGTTGTATGATGTACGATTTATTGATTATCAATTTACTGAGTTAATATAGATGTTCTTATTTGTAGATTTTAGTAGATAAGTATAAAAAATATAATAAATCAATAAAAAGTGCTGGTATTAAGTATTGTACAGATTTGGATGAAATTTTACTATCTCGTCTCGTTCAATATTTTTTGAATTCTCTAAAAATTTACTATCTCAATCAAAATGTTGGGAAAACATTTTGGTACTTTTTTTAGTAACATCCGGGCACAACAAGTTTTTCAAAGCATTAAAAAAATTCTAACTGTAAATAGTATTATTCAGAAGACTAAAATACTGCGTACTTGTTATGTACAGTCGTAAAAAAAATCACTTTTATTTACTAAACCCTGTTTTGGGTCCCAATACAACTGCTTGCATCTTTATAGCACGAACATGAGTCAAATGCATTTTCCCACACGTAGACATTATTACAAAAAATAATGCAGGATCAATAAAATAACATCAGGTATTCTGAAATGTCTTTATGGTTTCAGTGAATAACAGGTTTTGACCTCAAAAACTTAAAAAAAATTTCCAGTATATTTGGTTCGTCTTGAATTGAACCTTCAAATTAATAACGTTGTTATTTCTTACTGTCGTATGAACTGTAATTGAAGATAATTGTTCAAAATACAGATTCACATCAAAAGTTATCTTATTTCATATTTCGTAATTGCTCCCCATTGCGAATGATTGCTGACTTTGGTTACAAAGCAACCGCTAGCATTTTCATAGCTGAAACTACAACATGTATCAAATGTATATGCAGTAATAACAGAAATTAACATGGGATCTGAAAAAAAAAGAAAAAACATGAACTTTTTTAAGGTTTCTGTTATGAATAACAAGCTATGACGTCACAAACTTAAAAAAAAACTTCTTGTATATTTGATTCGGTTTGAATTCCAACAACCTTGAAAATACCAACGATGATATTCCTTGCTTTCCTATAAATTATAATTGAAGATAATTGTTCAAAATGCAGGCTTATATCAAAACAGAAATCAAAAGCTCTCTTTATTCATATTTTGTAATTGCACTTCGTAGTGAACGATTGCTATCTCGGGTCTCAGAGGAGATGATATAATTAAAGTAGTAGGAAGATGCTTGTGGATCCGACTTAAGTATATAGATTGATTAAAGGGAAGCCAGGCACAACTGAAAATTTGAAGCACAATTCGTTGGCCTGAAACTTCGTGAATATTCAGTTACGCTTTTTTCATGCTACGCGTCCTTCCAGATTTCCGTTACCCTGTTATTACCGTCGAGACGAATGGTCCAGGTTGAGAGATTCGCTCAACCTGACCATCCTGGAAGGGCAAAAAGACAAATTCTATGGCGAAATTTACAGTTGCATCTGATCGTAATGAATGGCTAGGATTTGTTTTCCGGTGTACTTCTTCGTCCCTTTCATGTTTCGGAGATTTCACCTAGGATAGTTTTGGACGATAATTGGACATTTTGCTTGGAGCACTTTGTTTAACTTTTGAAAAATCGTGATTGCAAAAATGGTTTTGGTTGTAATTGATTGAGAATTTATACTGGGTCTAGTTAAAGCTTGTGAAATTGTTTTGAAGTAAAAATTGTAGGGTTAGGTTAGGAGGGCGTGCTCTGTAATGAAGTTTTATAATCTAAGTGTCAATTAAAAAAAATGCAGTTTATTTCATCCAAGAGTTCAAACTTTAGTTGAAACAATGTAGTTTTGTAATCAAAATATCAAGTTGAAAAAATAGCTTAATTCATCCAATAGTTGAAGCTTTATTTTGAACCACAAATTTTCGTTTAAACCTTGTACATACAAATTAATCGGGATCCGAGTCAATCTGGAGTAACGAAAATTTTGAATGTCTGTAATACTAATGAAATGTAACATAACAATTAGTAGATAGCGAGGCGTCGGGTGGAATGGGACAGCTGTATTTATGCTGACATAAAAAAGAAAAAAAATACTTCTAGCTTGTCCAGTATAGATGTAAGAGCTTTAGACTTTTGCTAGATTTAAATCTGCTGCATCTACTGAGGAAGTTAGAAATATTATTTCGCATTTTATCTTGGCATAAATGCAGCTGCCCCATTCCTGCCGACATGCTATTCCTCCCATACAACCAAAAATGTTTGGGGGAAGGGGATAATCTTGTAGTGATGCAAAAGATACGTTTTGCTAAAATCATTAGTTATTTACTTCATTTTAACTCGCTATTTTAAATGAAATTTCGCAGGAGTTGCATTGCTATCTTACTTCCATCTTTGTAAACAAACCGACCTCAATTTTAAACGTAATGTAAGAAAGGACACTTTGCAATTTGAAATTTACCCCTTACGAAATAATTCCTAACCGAATCGACACCAGTGTCTCAGAGTATGTGAAAGAACCAGCCGCGAAAGATTACCTGACATTACCCAGAGCAACTGAATATTAAACGATAGATCTGCAAAAGCGGCTAGTTTCATTCCAAGACGATTAACCCTTCATTAGCGGCATGCACGAATAAACTGATGGAAGTTGAATGAACATGTTTGACGCTGACCTTGAAACCGTAACAGCTTGGAATATGTCACGATGGCTTCAAAACAAAAAAAAAGTTCCCTCGTTTTTTCTTTCTGCTTTCTAACACACCAGAACAGCACATGGATTTTACTCTCAGGGACCATTAATGGCTTCAGGTGTTAGTAGCGACGCTTGATGGTTCTTGTGAGTGGATTTTAAGCGCTCTGGACTCTCCCCGGAATTTGAGTACGCGTGAGAAAATGGTTCATATTTCTCACGATGAGCAGGTGCTTTGGTAACCTGCATTTAATATGTTTTTCATACATGTTTCCAACCCTTAGTTTTTTGTAAGAATGAACCAAATGGTAAAATAAACACCTAGGTTGTAAAAAATAAATTATATGAAAAAAGCTTACCTTGACAACTTCGGATTAAAAAAAATTAAGGATCTTTTAATAACTGCGATTGAAAGTAAACATTAGTTGCATTTTCCCACAGACTCCCACAGACATATAAATAATAAGTAGGTGGAGTATTCCGTGCAAAGACTCGCAATATTAAAAAAAAAATGTGTTGTTTCATAATATGCTCAATTCATTTGCACGGATGTGCACATTTTTACGCTTATATTTGCGCATTATTCCCGGAATTCTAAACTCTGGCATATAAATGTGACGCATTAAAATATAAGGAATCATTGTGTATCCTAGTATGAAGTATCAACTTTCTAAAAGGTTTTCTTGTGTTCAAAAAATATGGATTTGTACTTGCTGTAGACGTAACCGTAAGGTCATGCCCACAACACGTACAAATCATTATTTTTTAAGTACGTTTTTTTTTTTTTTTAATATAGAAAATTGGTACTTCATTTTTTGATACATTATGGTTCCTTGCATTTGGATGCATCACAATCAAGAGCCAAAGTTTAAAGTTTCGGAAATAAAGCATAAATATATGCAGAAAAACATCAATTCCTTGCAAATGGAATGAGTAATTAACAGATAAAAAAAAGAAAACAAAAACCTTAATGCTAGTGAAACCATAAAATTATCGATTTGTAAAACATTTATCGGCCGAGATCGAAACATGGACCCCTGAAAAATGATAATTTTTACCTACTTTCGGCCATCTTAAATTTGGTATACTAACTTTTGGAAATTGCCATTACAAGAGCAATAATGGTCCAAGTTCAAACATTTTGGCACGAAAAATATAATAAGCTTTAAAAAGGGGGATCCTTGTTTGTTTCCATGAAACTTGGAAGAAGCATTAATATTAGTGTGTGTCCTTTAAGTACAGAAGAAATAGAATGGTAATATTTCTCACACAACAACTAAAAACATTTTTAAAAAAAAGGCTAAAACTCCATGTTTCTAAAGTCCCAGGTTCAGTGTTTGAGCATATTATGATCTTGTATCTTTCAATGCGTTAGTAAAAACACATAATGTGTAAAAATTACAAATATTTGGTATATATGATGGTAAAAAATCTTGGAAAAGATCAAGATCTATAAGATTCGAACACAAATCCTCTGCTTTTTTTTCTAACTGCTACTGAGGGGATGCCAAAATGTTATTATACGTTGTTCAATTAGCCACTCATTGTAAAAGCACCGTATGAACATTTGCGTTCGTGAACGAGTCGGCTTCCTATCTTCGTAAGCCGAATAGAGGGGAAAAAATCTGGTTTGTCAAATCCATTTTTGCAAGATTATTATTGTTATTATTATTATTTCATATTTTGTTCAAATTTTTACCAGTCATTTCGAGTAGGCACGGAATCCGAGGGTATGTTCAATGCTGATAGAAAAACAAAATCTGATTCTCATTTAACTGAGGTTGATGAATATTCATATTTTAAGCAGACATCTGCACTGCATCACAGTTTCAGTATTTAATTTTCAACTGAAAACAACGTTTTTCAGATAATTATTTCCTATAATTAAAGGTCTTAAACATCTACATTTGATAAGTAAGTTTTAATTAGTTAAAAAATCAGAGTATAAGTCGAACCCCACCCCCTCTTTTCCGCTTCCAAATTTTTGCCACAAATGCTTCTATTTAATCACGAGTTTTCGAGTGTATATGGTAATTAATTTCCGTTAAGTAGAAAATGATCCGTGCAAATGAGCTTGACTTCTGTGGCATGCTAATTTACGGCATGCTAATTATGTATGACATGCTAATAACCTTCTTCAGTATAGATCAACACTGACATTGTTTCATGCCTTTTTAGCTCTAATTTAGATCTGGGCAAAATGAAAAACAGTTATGTTCGCTAAAATTGCGACCGACATATAAATTACAGCTTGTTTACCATTTTTTGTTCTCCTCTTACATTAACTAATAATACTTACTCTATAAACTAATAAATACAGTAAAAGTGTTTTAATGTAATTTAATTGCATCATTATGATAGGGGCGCCGCCCCTTGCTCGTTCCACTCGCCAATGCCCTCTTCGCTATCAACATGTATACAAGGTTGGCAAATTGTTGGACTGATAAAGTTCAAAAAAATGCGACACAGAACATTTTTACATTAAACGCATTTATGGATAGAAATAATACGTAATTGTATTTTTTCATGCGTTTTGCAGTCAATACTTGGTATGGCCGCCCTTGGTCTTCATAACAGCCAAAATTATTCATGGGATCGAGCTGGACTCAAAAATTTGTCTTTCAGTTGACTAATATAAAAAGCTTGAATTCTTTTCAATTTAAATAATTAAAATTAAAAGCGTTTGAAACAATATTAACATTGACAGCATCTTAATTACACAATTAAAAATATTTTTCGTTAATTAAACGACAATTGTTAGCCCACTAAACAATTGCAAAAAGAACACAATTGAAAAAAATAAGTTATAGCTACCAAACTGTGAAATATTTTCTACAAGCGCAATGCTGCAGAAAAAGCCATTTAGGTTAATTCAATTGAAAAATTCATAACAACCCTAAGCCAAATAAATTTTATTAAAATACTGGTAAAACAAAGAAACTTGATTTTAGTTGCAATGAGTCTAATTACTTAGACTGTATGAAAGCAGATTGTACGAAAGGGGCGTAGTTATTACGAGCATTGTATTCTCGGATAGGGGGAGTTAGTGCGTGAGATCAGAATATCGGAATCGCAGCTGAGGTCTAACGCAAAAGCAGACTTGCAGCAGCTTCAGAAAGAAATTTCAGCAAGTGGTAATGAAGCTGATCCGTGAAGTTTCAAAGGTTTGAACCACTTCCACAACCATTAGCTCCTACCTTTAGGTGAGAAAATTCTTCACTTCAATGATTGGAAAGCCTTCGCGGTTCCTTCTTGTAAACCTTGAATCGATGGCTTTCTGATGATAGAAGATGGAACACTTTCAGAGCTTCCATAGGAGGAGGGGTAAAAAAAAGAGGGGTGGAATTTACACGAAAGCAAAAACTTGTGTTAAGGATGGGAACATTTTGCCTTCAACCAGAAGTTATGAATCCTTTCGAGATTTTTTCTGATGTTTTTTATTTTTCTGTTTTTTGCTTCACTCCATTATCTGCAAAACGTATTGGCAAGAATCTTCCAATGAGCAAAATTTTTGAAATAATTTTTTTCGTTAAAGATTTTTTCTGTATTCCTTCGCAATGCAGAGACATCACTGTCTTTGTTCAACTAGAAAATCGGAATAGCAATATAAGAAATGTTTCAGTCACAAACTCTTGGAGTAAAATGAGATGAATGAAACAATTGAAATAGGTTTCAAGACTTTTCTTAGTAAATGTAATCATTATTATAATAAATCCCGTATTTGTCACCTTTTATAATTGATTTCAAAGAATGCAGCTACCAGGTAGCACACTTCGTTTCAGAAACATCGAAATATGGTTGCTAACGTTACGACCACCATTTTAAATCGTTAATAAAACGTTCAAACGTAACGAGTGCTATCTGGGTAGTTTATTATTGTTATTAACTGAACCAGTTTTTCTTTTTCCTAGAAATCAAATCTGATCTGAAAATTAGGTTATCTTCTTACGGTTTCACCCCTTTTATACTTACTATTACTCAGCAAATAACGCTTAATTTTATCGAGATATATATTGATAAGGGAAAGGTTTTATGCTATATGCTGATTTCATTTATTTATTTTTTTTTCTTTTAGTAATTGTAATGTAAAAATGCATATTTTTTAATCATCCGTAGATTATTATGATTAACACACGTACTGCTTTACCGTATAAAACTAATTAGTTCTTTGTAAATTTTACAGCAATTTCACTTCAGTTCGGATTGATTTATTCGCGAAACAACCAGGTCTAGGCAGAAGACTTCGCTTTCTTCAGTGATGAAACAGTTTTATGCAGACTACAATCTCAGGAAGCTCTTTGTTCACAGTCAGCTTGCCTCTGGGAGGCCTGTGTCTTAAAAGAGCAAGTTACCTTAATAAGGTCTGCGTTTCAATTACGTGGGTGTAAGATAAAATATGAAACCGTGCTTCATTTTCATAAAACGACTATTTCCCTTCCCTCGCTGAACCCTCTATATTGCCGTCCCGTAGAGATTTAATTTTTTTATTTCTATCATCTTGATTATATTAAACTTGCAATACAGAAAGCTTGTTCTAGAATACAGGAGGTCTATCTTAATGACTTCACTACGGAGAACTGTATATTTTATTCAAAAAAGAATGTAGGCAATTTACTCGTGTAAAATGAATTCATGATAAAATATATAACACTGGATATACCTTTGAAATGTTACTACTGTTTATTCAATTTTATTTTTTATTTTTTGTGCTCCAAATTTCATTATTCAAAGAATTTCATTCTTGTAGTAAAATTTTCATCAGTAGGAATACCAACATTATTACTTGAGATAGAATTTTTGACTTCGTTTTTCTTCAAGGAGAAATGTGTCCAGTGTGTTCTTAAAACCTGAGACATGAAAACTTTGCCTTGAAATTAGTTTTGCTTTTTATGAACTGGACTGATTTTATATATCGATTATATCGACTGAGTCGATTTGTGTTCAAGGAGTTAAGTTCAGAAAAAAAAACACAAAGCAAATGTTACCTTTGAGTACACACTAGCGCAGACAGAATTATCTTCTAGAGGAAGATTTTTGATCCAAACAGTCCTTCATAAGTATGAACTACTTTATTAGGATTGACAGTAATGCAAAAACCAAGGCTTCTGGGGATGCTTGACCCCTCGTTCCGTCAGTCAGTACACCTGAACCGTATTTTAAACTTTTGAATTTGATACCCGGATTTTGGATTTATTCAAACAAGTGTATTAGACGCAGGGGATCGGCCATTTTTTTGGGGGGGGGGGTAAGGAAGCAGGGGTTATAACCCATTTTCTATCACTAAATTTAAGTAGATGCTGATAGCATTGACGGCTTACATCCGTATGGGGAGCACCTGTGATAAACATGCAGAGTATTTTTCAATATTTCTGGGGAATTGTTTGCATTCATTTTTTTCTTGATAAATGTTCCAACAGAGTTAATGTGACCCACATTATATGGATGCTTCACTTGCCAAATCGATAAACTCCATAAAACAAAATGTCGAGAAAAGTGATGAAGAAATAGTGTTATCCATAAGAGTGAATGGGACCTCTTGTTACATTTTCTGCCATCACATGGTCAGAAATGTACTGACCCAAAACTTTCGCATAAATTCACATGCTAAGCATTGATTAAGCACTATTAAAGCAGAAATGAGGATTTTTTTTAAAAGTGGAGTTAATCGATTTGGCAACTTGAGGCATCCATATGTTTCATTAAATAAATGAATTACCAACGTTTCAATGCACAAAAATTGCAAATTACTGCAGACATTTGTTTCGGGGTTACAAGGAACCCCTTTCTCAATGCAAAGAAGTGTGACCTTTTGGATGAAAAGTCATCAGAGGAAAGCCAAAATGACTTTCCAAAAGCTCACACTTCTTTGCATTGAGAAAGGGGTTCCTTCTACTCCCGAAACACGTGCCTGCAGCAATTTGTAATTTTTGTGCATTAAAACGTTGGTAATTCATTCATTTAGTTTTCAAAAACAAAGATATTTATTTGTTATTCGTTATTATATGCTTCACTTCATATATCACGCTTCATCTTAAAAAAAATTGCGTTGTACATAATTTTATTGCAGTTATTGCGCATTTGCATAATCGCAAGCTTTTTTTCCCACTATGCTAAAATGTTTGAAACCAGGTTACAAACAGCATGCCCCCCCCCCTCCCCCTCCCTCAAGTTCTTTTCGTATTGCAATTTGTTTATTTATTTATTTTTTTAATATCTACTTTAAAGGCCGAGTCCATATTTTTGGAGAAAGTTAAGCGTCAAAGCAAATTGTAAAGAATTTTGTGTGATCTACTCATGTGTATCGATGTGTTTATTGTACTAACTACGCTAACTGCTAGAGTTCACTCTTTGTGGAGAAAACTGTGGACTAAAAGCGAATCCGTCTCTGCATTTATTTCTAATGGTATTGTTTGTAACAGAATTGTTATTTATTTATTTATTTATTTTCTTTCTTTCTTTCTTTCTTTTTTTTTTTTTTTTTTTGTTGAAAGATTGGGGAGGGGGGTGGGTTACAGATGATGGATAAATGCGTGGCTCTATCTGTATCGAATAGATCAGATAAAAACTTCTCCTCAAGTCATAATTGGCTTTTATTTTATCAAGAGAGGGTAGAAACCCTCCTTCCCCCCACCATGTACCTAAAGCTCCGGTGAAGTGTAACGTAGACTTGGTGACTATGAACCCATAAAACTAAAAAAAAACCTGTTGCTGAATCGCTCTAATAGTATAGATTTTCACTTAAAGCTACAAAATATTACATTCAGGAAAAGAAAGGCTCTCTAAGGTCATGAAATAATGTATATTGCCAACTTGTGACAGAAATGGACAACACTTTCCAAAATTTGTTGAGGTTGCGTTTTTATTTAGTTGTTTTTGAAGTTTATTTCTCTACAGTCACAGAACTGTATGTTGGTAATTTTTTGCTGTAATTTATCATATGCAGTAGTCTTTCTGCACAACTTGAGAGAGAATTTCTTGCGTTAGGAAATTTTTAGTTGAAAGGAAATTGTTTTCTCCTGTGAATATATTTTTATATAAATATTTTTTCTGAGTGAAAAAAAAAAAAATGCGGAGAATTTTTCTTAGACAAGCTTCTAAAAAAACAATGTGATGCAAACACACTACTTCTTTTTAGGTAAAATTTACCCTAATAAACTTGACTCGTCTAATACCCTTTTTTAAACACTGGTTTAACTGGAACGTTTATTCGCAAATGATAAATAGATTCCGAAATCTCGATGATGTACAGTTTGCAAGTTTAAAGTTTTTCACCTCAATCTAAATGTACTTATTGCTAATCTTCAAACTTTGCTTTAACAAACAATTCTTATTTTAGAGGTTAAGAACTACTCAAAAATTCCACAATATTTCAGTTTTAATATTTATACAACATGAGCGAGAGTATATGCGTGTAGAATTAATGCCAACGATTTCTTTTAAGCTAATTTATAATTTGAAAACTCCTAGCTATTTGATGGATATTTTGGTTGCACTGTTAAAAATTTTCCGGAAAATTTACGGTAATTGTTACCGGCATCCATGTTGCCAGTAACTATTACCGTAAAAATCAAATGTTACTGTAAAATTTTACGGTTTCCTCGGTAGTCCACAGCAACCAGTTGGCGCTGGGATCCCTTATTTCTCCGGTATAAATTACCGTAAAAATCAGCGATGCGTCGGCGATGCAATTTTACAGTAACAATTACCAGAAAATCTTCCTGAATTTTTAATAGTGTGGTATTATTTTTGAAATTGATTTTAATCTTGAAAATTGGTCCCCTCTCATCCCTAATCAAAATATGAAAAGGAATAATCAACTATAAAAAGTATAATACGAAGTTAACAGCAAATTCTGAATATCAATGTAACAACAAAACACGTTACTGAAAACCTGAACATTGGCACACATTTCTGTTTCAACTGTATTGCAGTAAATGAAATCATCATAACGTGAGAGTTGCTGTTAATTTTGTGTTTTAAAATATAATTAAATACTTTCCTAAATTGCTCCCAAGAATTATCTGTACTCTAGATTTCCAAAGCTTTTCTCAGATTCTCCATTAGATCTGGCACTGTATTGAGTGCTGCTTGCTGTTTTGCTTCTGCGTTCCTAAAATTAAATTTTATAATTAAAACTAAAAATCATGATCAAAAATATTATATACTAGTAACTGTTAAGTATTTGAAGTGACTTTTTGAAAGCATAACAATACCATTATATACTTTTAATTGCATATTAATTTCTTATTAAAGGTATTTCAAACCACAATCTTTTTTTTTTCCCCCGTTTCCACTTTTGCTTTAACCCCTTGGGAATTTTTATTCAAAACATTAATTTTAAAACTTTGCATGCTTTTTCTCGCTTGCTGATTTACAATTCACTCTTATGAATTTTTATCAGCAGTTTTGTTCAATTGACTATGCCTTTATTAACCTTTAATTGTTTTGCACATAACAAAGAAATCCTTTTTCAAAGAATAGGTAAATGTAATAGATCCAGGAGAATGTGGGGATAAATTAAATGTTTATGAAAACATACTTTTTTCAAAACGAGCAACTTGGAAATATGTTTTAAAAATTACAGTTCATGAAGAAATTAAAATGTATTTTAAAGTAGTACAAAACACTGAAACATTATTGTTTCATTTTTGGCACTAAATTTGTACGTTCAAAAAAAAAAAAAAAAAAAAAAGGAAATGTGTTTCACTTTTTTTTAATGGGACAAGTGAAAAAAAATTTTTTTGCAATTATTTTTTTTATTCGAATATTAAAAAGATTTGAAATTAAATGAATGAGCAAATACAATAATCAATGAACAAATGAATAGATAATGAAAGAATAAATTAATAAATCAAAATTATTGAATTAATAGTGAATGAATTAAGTGAATGAATGAATAAGAAGGTGAGTTATTTAATACAGGAGTGTAAATTAATTAATTCATAAATAAATACGCAAGTGATTTAATAAAAGACTGAATAAGTAAACGAAATGCTATTTCACCTTGCACTTTGCACTTGACTAACTACAGAAAGCATTCAAAAAAAAAAAAAAACTTAATATTAAATAAACAAATATAAGTAAATTCTGCACCGAGTATTAGTAGGCCTCGATTGATTGAATAAATGTTAACGGCAAGAACTTTGTCATTTCATAATATCATTTTTTTTTTTTTTTGACTTACGACAAAATATTACAATAGAAGTATCAATTTTTGAAAATTGCTTGCATTATCATATGCTATAATCTTTAGAAGTAACGTTTTCTTGACTGAAAAAGACTACATAGTTAAAGTTGTACCAGATAAGTGGCGATAAAAACAGAGTAAATATTTCACCATTTCGTTTTGACCCACATTTCTCCACATTTCATACGCACTATATTCACGAACAATCAATGGGTTCCAACTTTTTAACTTTTGAATTCATAGCTTTGTATAACAATTTGGTTTCAAAAACTAGTTGTAAATTTTAGGAACGAATTCAACGTAACACGTTTCCTAGCATTGCGGATGGTGACAGCTGTTCAACTTGGTAATTTGAAAAAATATTACAAGAAAATGTTTCTCGACATGTGACTGTTGAATAAAATAACTGTAAATAAACTCTGTCATTTTATTTAAGGTAGCTGCAATAATTTGATACAGTTTAACCACATATATGAAGATTGCTTAACACCAACTTTTTTTTTTTTGCGCTGGGAATCATATTAACCGGTTATTAAAAAAATTAACTGTTTTAGAAGAGTTTCTTTTTAGTTACCTTTTTTTCTTTTTTTTTTTTCATTTATTTATTTTTTTTTTCTTACAATGCGACTTTTTACAGTACAAATGCTCTTTTTACAGTATAAATATATAGTTTTTAAATATATTTAGGGAGAATAATACCCCATGAGTCTCCTAACTTGTTCCAAATGCGCATGCTTATGAATTTTACATCTCTCTAGCCCCTCTGAAGAATGTTAATGGTTTATATGATACTCCCTTCTCCTCCAAATAAAAACAATGGCTATGAAACTGTCAAAAACTGAAAAAATGGGGGAGGGGGCAGGATGAGCAAAACGTGTGACGTGATGAGGGAAAACTACGGTCATATTTGGGTTCAGGGGATCATTTTACATAAACAAGAATTTTGTCAGTCAGAATTATTTTGAAGTTTTTCGCAGCGCAGTATAATTTTGTAAGTTAACATTGCAACGTACCTTTATTCGTGTATGAGTTTAAGGGTTTTTGACAAGATTTAAACGCTGAAAATGGACATACTAAATGCGGAAGGTTAAGAAAGAGCATTCTTGCTTCTCGTGAAATAAGGTAATAAATATTTAAAACACGTTACATGTAAAAGTTAAAAATCACATCTTAATTAACATTTTATGAAAGCAGTTTTCTTCTTTTTTCATTATAATATACTAATGTTACTTTTTTCTATACATTTTTCACACATTTTGCATCATATTTTGTCATTATTTATTAACAGTACGACAATGAAAGAAAATAAAAATACTGTGCCAATTTTTCCAAGAGATGACTATATATTTATACTTTAAAAATGCGCATGATATATGCAGGTACGTAATTTCTCAATGAAACAAAATAATAATAATAACACAACAACAACAATACTAATAAATATATAACATTAGTTTTCAGCAGTAAATGTGGGTGGTGTTAGGTGGCTAATCCTAAAATATTTTGCCACATAAAGTGTTTTATTTCTCGTTTAGCTTTTACTTAAGGTGTTTAAAAAGTTGGAACTACAGAGAAATCAGTTCTAAATAAATAAATTCTAAATAAATTGTTTTGGGTTTTTAGAAGTATAAACGTTGTTTAGCTTTCAGTGCTAAAACCAGTACTCAAAACCTTTTTGAAGCTTTCATTTTTTTCCTTTGTATTTTCAACACTTAGTGTCACTCTTTATGGAAATGTCTTCTATGAATTTTCGCCGGATTATCTGGTATTTATTTGAGTGTAATTGTCATAGACCTTCAAAATTTATTGTTCACATCAAAATAATGAGCCTGCATCCAGGGTATAATTTGCATGGAAGCTCGGGGAAGCCTTCAGGGGAGCCTAGTTTCTGCACTTTTTTTTTTCTTAGGGGATTTTTTACACATTCGGCTGTTCAGGAATTCAGGCAATTTTAGCATTGAAATAAGTCCTGAAGACTATGGTAACAATAAAAAAACATTATCGTTCAAATTTCAAACATTAGGCAAGGGCATGCATGTTTTAAGAAATGAATTTGCATTAAGTGCGATGAGTTTTAAAGTAATTTCGAGACTAAACATAATGGAAGCTTATAAAAGAAGTGAATTCTTATCTTAAGATATTTTATCGTAAAATATAATTGGCAAACCATTATAACTGCATCTAAAGCACATCATAAAGCCTAAATCACATCATATTTAACATTTTATAAAAGCAGTTTACCGCTTTTTTCAAATAATGTATTACTATTACTGGCATGTATCCTTCATACATTTCACGTCATGTTTTGTAATCATTTATTAACATTACTTTCTACAACAAAAAATTAAAATAAAAGAGTTCTAAAACATTTTTCCAACATTTAACTAGACATTAATACAAATAAAATATACAGGGTTCAAACAACAGTACTATGCAATGTCACTGTGAATCATTAATTTTAAGCATGAAATGAAAATAAATACAAACTAAATTAAGAAGAAATGGCAACCATTGGAATTTTCTCATGCAGGACAGAATTTTCTAATGGAATTTTCTAATGCAGTTCACAAATGAATATATACTACCAAATACTAGGATTCATAATATAGCTTAGAATCATAAATATGAACAAATTGTTATACGAAATCATAAGCATAATCCTCTCTAACAAAACATATAGCACAAAAAAAAAAAAAAAATAAGGACTGTACTAGATAAAGATTCACACTTCACAACAAATTCGGTATTTAATTTAACATCTGTTGCATTAAAAAAATCAAGAGCAATTGTTGAAATTAAAGCATTTATAATACATATGCATTTGAAAAAGTTTTGTGGACAAATAATGGTACAGATTGTGTGTGTATGCAGCAAATGTGTGTTTAAAGCTATGCTTTACCAACAAATTACTAAACTTTAAAATGACAGGAAATTTCATTATATGGTAGTTAAACACTCATAAATAAGCAAAAATTCAGATAATACTTTGAATACAAAAATACCAGCTTTTTTACGCTCGTGTACATAAATGTTTAGCAAAATGTAAAAACGCCATTCAGGTAGTGATACTTAAAAGAAATTAAAATACTTAATATAAACACTGGCCTTGAAAATTGCTATATAATCACGTGTGCATACACACATAATGATAATTAGCTTTCATAATGTTAACAGTATCCATTTACATGTAAGCTAAGACTTCAAGATTGAATATCGACGTGCATTTACAAAATTAGGCAACATTTGACATTACGGACTGTCTCTTCTCAAGCAAACAAATATTGGAATCGAAATTGTAGTTTTAATTGATATAAGTTTGATGGTTTATCTTGTATAATTTACAACTGACTTAATGTAATTACTCTATACGTGCGATTCTATACAACAGAAAAAGCAGTACATTTTGCTAATCTATGACAGATATTTCATTATTCTAAGCCCTTGAAATTCCTTTTTGGGCTTATATGGAGAACGAGAAGCAACATTATAATGTCCATGTGCAGACTCCAAGTACTCAGAAAAACACACACAATATAAAATTACATTAACGTGAATTATAAGCATGATTATGGGCGCATCATTTTAATAATGCTTTCGAATCTATCTTAATACACATTATTCTTCTTTAAAAGCATTTTATTCACACAATTGCATCCTCCCAGTTTACATCAACATTGTCTAAAATAACCATTTTATCTCCGAAATCACTTTATGTATATATTTTTTTAGAGTTTAAATTGCTTTTAGCATAAAAGGATCAGCAAAAGATTGTAATTTTCTTCCTTAAAAAAAGGGTATTATTACAAGATATATTTTTTTAAAGATTAGCATATATGTCACTTCGTGCCATTGTACTGAAAAAACCCTTTAAAAATGTATCGCTTATTTTTCTATAAGCGACTTTTTGTAAGTATTATTGTAACCATTATGCTTACAGTACTATGTTTTAACCATTATGCTTACAGAAACTAAATTAGAAAGAAAAAGTTTCAATAGTTCGACCATACTTCATACAGACATAACTTGGTGAATTTAAAAGTGAATTAAGATTGGGCGGGGCAAAAAGATTTCAGTACAATTTAGGTTCCACCATATATGTATATTTCATTGATAATTTCTTTAAAACTTTTGGGTACTAGACTCCATCTATTTTGTAAAGTTTAAGATACATATATATTATCTCAGAAAAAAAAAGAAAAGAATTTTCAATTTCAATTCAAAAAATCTAAATAAGAAACTGATTTCAAAAATCAGGATATTTGTTTTTGGGGTGAACTATTTAAAGATTTGCTTCACAGCAGACTGCAGACATTGGCAAAGTCTGCTAAATTTATTCAGTCATTTTATGTGCCCCAAGTTTTTAAATTGACTTGGCGAAGACAATAGTTACCAAAATTTAATTTTTTAAAGATACTTGTGCTAATTAAGATTTACGGGACCTAAAAAATTATTGTCATAACTTACTTGGAGATCATTGTATCTTAAGGAGTTCTACAGAAATCAAAAAAGTATTTTGATTGTGGAGTAGAATTCTGGATTTACAAAATTAAATCATAATTATCTACTTAAGAAGTAACAAAACATATGAACGCAAAATCTTCTTCAGTTCTATCTCATGTTGTTATAGTTAGATGCAGTTCTTACTTATGTTATTACAGTTGTTTCGTTAGTTAAAACAATAATACAAGTATATTCAGAAATGCAGAAAAAAAGTGCAACCTTAATGTTCATGAAATTTTTTTTTTGATGAACTATTGTCATTATTTCAATGATCCCAGTTATTTAATTTGCAATTTTGCAGAGTTCAATCATAATTGTTTATAAATGAGCAGTAACAAGACGTAAAAGCATAACTTTTTTTCAATTTTTAGAATGTTATTTACAGTTAGATATTACGGTTACCTCATTAGATGAAATAATAATCGAAGTACTCTGACTTGAGAAAAACGTATCATTTAAAAATGTTTATTAAAGAAAATTGGTGAATCAATCTATTCATTTATATATTTGCTTCAATTCTACCCATTCTTCAATTGATGATTCAGTTGAATTAAATTGAAATTATGCCGAGATATTCTAATCTAAGAAAAACGCAACATTTAAAAAAATACTCAATAAAAAATATGGGGAATCAATTTATTTATTTATTTCAATTAAACCTACTATTCAATTTATGATTTAGTAGAATTTAATTTAAAATTGCCACAAAGGTATTTTGAAAGTTATATATTCCTGTTATGTCATTAGTTAAACGAATAATACAAGCATTCATAAATGAAAAGGGATAAATGACTAAAAACAAGCTTTTATTGTTGATTCAAAACTTTTGATGAATTTATTTATCTAATTTATAATTATCCCCCAGTAAATAATTAATGGTTTGGGTACTAAAATTCGACAGAAGGGTTTTTTTCATTTAAATAGGTAGATTACTTATGATATGCTTATTAAAAATTCCTATACACAATTATAAAAAAGGAAATCTTTTACAGAAAATGAAATTACTAATAATTTTATTTTTCTTCCTCCTGCTTCAAAAACATAAAAATGAGTAGTAAATAGAATGAAATAATTACCTTCTGCTTGTTCATCGTGTTTTTATGTGGAATATTTTCCTGAATTTTTAGCTTTTTTTAATTATTATAATTAATGAGTGCATGCGCGAATAATATATTAAGCTCTTAAATATAACTTACTGTTCTGTTAAAAAATAAACCGTTAAAAAAGTCTGAAACCTTAAAAAATGGCGCATAATAGGCAGCTAAAAGAATTATAGTTCACAGCTCTCAAAGGTTGCTTGCATGCGTAGGCTTAACATAAAATCTCACTTCTACGGAGGTGAAAACCATTAATTATTCCAGTTCTGTAATTAAAATTTCAATAAATAATGCGTTGATTCCTGCTCCCGCAAAAAAAGTTTTCTTTCCCCCTGACAAAAGTCAAAAAAGTTTTTGACGCCATGCCAAGTAGAAACTTGCAGTAAATCGTTTTTACTTAACCACACGAGAATTTCACATTAGCACGCAAGCCGTGAAGGTGGGCGCGCCTTGAAGGATGGCTCTAGCCTGTCAATCAAACTATCGGCCCCGCCGCTGATCGATGGCCACGCCTTCTCATGGCAACCGCCGTTGGGGGCGCTGTTTTGGGGACGATAGTATCGATTGTTGTCCATAGGTGGCACTACGTCTGTGTTGCAGGTAATCAAAATTTCTGCATGTTTTCGATGAACTTGCAGTAAGAAATAAAGGGGTATTTTACAGGACAGAGAATATTGTTACTAAAAATCAGTGATATCGACTTTCAAAAATTATAATTCAGTTTTAATAAATATTAAAACATTTTTTCATTGCGAAATTTCAAGTAAAAAGTCAGAGTATTTTGTTTCACGTTGACTAAGTTTCGTGGCTTGTCCCTAGCGCAGATATTTTTAAAAGTACAAGAAAGTACTGATATTTCAAATTAACCGATTGGAAAACACTTCTAAAATTCCCAAAATGATTTATTTGTTATTTTCTTTCATTTAAATGGGAGTAAGATGCTTGAAGAGCATCTTTCTCCTTTCGTCTGGGGGTGGAGGAAGTTGGAAAAACGAGGAGTAATAAAACCCGCCCTGTCGAAAAGGAGCGGGAGATTTGATTTTTGTATTCAAATGTGAGTACCTCGCCTAGGTGTTTGAATTAAAGTACAACTTTAAACTTTCCAAAACTAAAATTAAATATATTTTAGTTTGTTTCTTTTTCCTCCATAAACGGTTATGTGAAATGCGGTGTTTGTTTCTCCGTTGCAGTTAATTTGAGATTACGAAATCTGTTTAAATCATATTTTTATTTTAAACAGGGCATTATTTGTAACAAAGTAAGGGTAGGGATTCTGTAGTTTTCAGTTCTATTTTCGTTTTAACTCTTCGTTTACATAAAATCGAAAATATATGCAGGAGCTGATCTCCGTTGCCTTGCCATGCAAATCAAGCTTTAATTTAAACTGAAAACAGCTTCAAAATTAATGTATAACCTGAAAATAAACCTGTATGCACTTTCTTGTTTAGTTAAAATAATTAAAACATAACTTTTTTTGTGCCATCAAATCTTACAAATCCATTTTACTGATGAACCTATTAACGTTTTTTATATAACTTTTTCAAGTATTTTCTTTAAATTATAGGTTACTACGAATGTGTTCCAGTTTTTTCTAACTAAAATACAGGGAAATAAATCAACTTCTTACCTAGATAAAATTCTAATTATGATGTTAGCAAATTTAAAAACTTAGAAGCTCTGATCCATTAGAGAATCTTGGTATTTCTTTGCGGTTAAATTTGTTTTTGTTCTTTTGTACAACTTAACTTTCAATAACCGTGAGGACATGAAGCAAAATTTCAATAATATAAATACATTTTGTAAACTCTATTTCTTTGAATGTTTAAAATGTTAGCTTTAAGTGTTCTACATGTTTTCCGCTTCCAAAAGTTTACCACACTAAGGCAAAACCTTTATAAACTTCTTCGATGAACATTTCATTTTCTTTTTTTCTTCATTTATTTTTAAACATCTAGCAACTTTGTCGAACAAACTTTCAAGAATCATATTATTAAAAGATTTTATCCTATCAGTTTATTTTTCACAGATGAATAATGTAGTGAAAGTTGTGGAGATTAATGCTGAATAAAACATCTTAAGGAAATGTAAACATTGATTAAAAAATTAAAATTACTAATTTACTACTAAAATGACAAATATGTTTAGAAAACTCAAAGTTTTGCATTTTGTTTACAGTTTTAGAGTCTTTTGGTACATTTGATAACAGTGTTTATTATTTATTTTAAAAAAGCTATTATTATAAGCGACGATTATAGTAAATGAAGTTTAAATATGAATTCAAATTCTCGTGTTATGTAGGTATGAGCTTAGTATCTGTAACGAACTGATCGAATTTTGGTATTTTGATTTCGCTAAATATTTCATCACATTTTGTTTCATTTTATGTGTACACTTACTAAGTAGTTAATAATTTGTGCAACGAGAATCAGCTAAGCTTGTAGCATAGTTTCCATGTTGTAATTAAGTAAAGTTTAATCATATAGTGTAGCGAGTATTTAACTAACATTAGTACAGGCATGTAGGTAATTTTACAATTCCAACTGCTTGGGAGATACTCTTGAGTGCTGATTGAAAAATGTTTAAATCTCTTATTCAGCACTAATATTCTATGAAATATAAAAAATTATAGAAACCTCGTGATGTTATGAAAAGCAATTTTTAAACATTGACTTTTTATTTTTATGGTTAAATGGTTTATTGAAATCGTTTATTATGCATCACATTTGTCATGCATTTTAAAGTTACCCTTGGAGGGAGGGTAACTGTGAATGAGGTTAATAATTCATTTAAAATGATTTTTACAATTAATATTTCATATTTTTGGATAACGATGCAGCACTTAGGAGTTTTTCTTCAGTTTTATGCCGATAGAGATAATAGCAGTATTAAAATATCATATTAAAGATAGAGTAATTTCGTATCAAAGTTACCCTGAATGACTGTAACTGTGATGCACAAAATAGGTAATATAAGAGGCAGAGTCCTCTTCATTACATTGCTCTTTCAGGATAACTTTGAATAAGTTAATAATTCATTTTCAACTATTTTTACGATTATTATTTCATAATTTTGGATTACTATACAACGCTTAAGAGTTTTTCATTATTTTTATGCCGATAGGAGTAACAGCAGTATTAAAATAACAGTGGGAGATTTTGAAATAGAGAAATTTTTTGTATTGTTACAAATCCTGTAAATAGTAATTATTGTAGTAACGTAACCTGTAAATAGTTTCCCGTAATGAATATACAACCCCTTTTTCATATGGCTAAAGTATACGACCCCTCTATTTCCTTTTTGTTCGTTGATAAAATTTGATAACGGTCTACGCATTTCGCGAAGAGGTAAGAATGTTGTGGAAAATTCTTTTCGGTGTATAAAAGCCGTTAGCGATGGATAAACAGTGGAGTTTCGATTCAGATTTGTGCTGAGTGTGTATTTGCTCTGTTTATAGCGAGGCATTTCGCTGTGTTGTTTTCGTATTTGGAAGTAAATACGTGTGTAAACGTTGAGTTTACGGTGTTGTGTGATAATTGCTTAATTACTGATGAATAATTTAGCAGTTGTTGAAGATCTTTCCTGTACATAGTGTAAATAAATTTCCTGTGTTTTTATCAAGAACTGTGTCTTCATTTCAAGAAAGTGGAAGTCGCACCGAATCCGTTACAGTATCAAAGTTACCCTGAATGTTTGTAACTATGAAGTACAAAATAGGTAAATTTAAGAGTTATTGGACTAAGTTAGATTTATCTTCATTACAGTCCTCATTCAGGCTAACTTTGAAAGACTTTTTGATTCGTTTTGTGTGATTTTACAATTATTATTTCATATTTTTGGATAATTATACCCTAAAGAGTTTTTCTTCAATTTCATGCCGATAGATGCAACAGAGTAACATGAAATTAATTCAAAATAGTAAGCAATGATTTTTTATTGCATTACAAAAGCAGTGAACCTCATTTATACTTTCTCCCCCACCCTTTTTGCTTAATGCCGTGGAAAAGTGACTCCATTAAACCAAGAAGTATAAAAAAGTGATATTATGGTCTTAATGAAAGTGCATTCAGAACCAAATTTTCTAGTTAAAAATAATAAGTCATTTTGAGGTACTAATGTGCAATTTCTCCTTTCATTGCACAAACTATGCACATTTACATTTTTTTTATTTTTTTGAAAATTCCTTGCCGAACTTTATTGATCACTAAGAAAAACACTCCATAAGCCTACAGAACACAGGCATCACTTGAAATTTTTGGTTTATATACTTTTTTATGCTATTTTTTTTTCAATCACAATTAATTCAACTTTCACTTTAAGTTGCTTTCAAGCATGCTTGTGCTTTTATCGATTCTTATTTATAAATATATGTATTAACACTTAATATCTACTATATGATTTCTTCATGGCTTCATTGATTCACTCTTATTCATTTTCTTATTTCTAGATGTGACACACAGCCGACTTACAACTACACACACCAGCAAGTAGTTGCGATAATGCTCCCAAATACTTTTGCTGCATTTATTTTCTGAAATAATGCGATGATGAAAGTGCTAATAAATCTTACCGAATTAAATTGTGCCTGTTTCATGTTTCTATAAGATAATCGCTCTTACATCTGTTCAACTTCTTTTTTTTTCCCCTCTCTTTTTTTCTGTCTTATGCTTGAATACCATCTTTCAATTTCGTTTTTCATTGCTCCATTAGTTCTGAAAAATTTATAGTCATTCAGGGGATCTTTCAGTCACAATTTCTCTATTTGATACTTATATTTTAATTGTTTTTTATACTTGTTGGCATGAAATGGAAGAAAAGCTCCTAAAGTATTGTATAGTTAACCAAAATTAAGGAATAGTAATTATTAATCCATTTTCAATAAATTATTATTCTGAGTAAAATTTAAGACATGATTTTAAATGAAGTAGTGCAACTTGAAAATAAGAAAAAAAAAGGAAATGCATACATAATAATAATAATAAAAGTAAATAAATAAAACTTCTATGTGCATAAAAATTCTCCTCTTGTACATCACAACATCACAAGATATCTATTTTTTAGAACTACATAGAATCTAACAGTGTGTGAAGAGCCATTTCAATAATTTCAAAAATTGCTTCCAAAAAGCAACTTCAGTATTACTGAATAATGCAATGAGCTATGTACAATATTGTTCATTTCTTTTGGCAAAATAACGAGTAGAAAACTTAGTTCATAACCTTGCCAGGTGAGTGCAGCACTTTGCCTTTTAGTCCTATTTTTTTAAAGTCAAATATACTAAAAAAATAAAGTGCCGTGAAGTCAATAGTATGGCTCAAAGTTGCCCTAAACAGCTATGTACTAAACATTAAGCTAATATATTTAAATTTCCATTAGTTATTATTATTATTTTATTATTATTTTTTTAAAGGGTTGACATACCTCCAATTTTAGCAAATGGAGAAATACAAGAGAGAATGTGAAGCTAATTAAGTGGTTGGGGGCATTTCGATATTTAAGTTAATTCATTAAAGACAACAATATCCAAATTATTTAACGCATTACAACTAGCGAAAACCAAATCGAGTTTTTTTTTTCACCACACTACAAACTTAGATATCCAGAGTCAATTCATGCTCATAACAGTTAACTGGAAAACTGAAAAAAGAACAGGATGAACTGGTTGAACTTAATGTATGTTTAAAGCAGCTTCTTACCAGAAGATAAAAACTATAATTTTTTTGCACAAACTTTGATTTGTTCCGGTGCTTAGTTAATTTGTAATTGAAAGAAAAATGCGCGTTGTAGAGAGCAAAAGATTCTTCTGCAGTTTAAAAAAATAATTAAAAGCATAGATTACAGCAATTTAGTAACATTCCGTTCAGTTTGACTAAATGTTGGAAAGAAGCCTCACTAAACAATTTGTGATTTAAAAATAGCATAATCAACGAGCTTAAAAGTAGATATTTTTCCATGATTTAATGCACAAGAATTCATAAAACGTGAAAATATAACTCCGATTTTCCACAACAGATGGCTCTGTATATTCCAAATTATAGTATGATATAATATTTCGAAGCGTTCTAATATTGATCTCTTTATATATGAACTGATTTGCTGTAAATATAGTTATTTGGAAGTTACATAATCTTAAACTTTTATTAACTAAACGTAGATCATAACCTGCACAATAGGTCATGATAAAGCAGCTGACCGTCAACTGCTCATCGCAGTATTCGGAAAAAAAAAAGAAATAAAAATAAAGCCACGTAAGTAGTTTTTGAGTCAATAATATCATTGTACCATAATATTGAGTATAATTTAATCCAAACAGGGCAGAAATTTTAACAAAGTTCAATATTAATTAATTTAATTTCATTAAACTGTTATCTTAGTGCATAAGTTAAAAAAATGTATATAGTATACCTTTTTGCTAAGTTGTATACATTTTTTTAATCAACGCAATAAATATTGAAACACCTTTAATTTCAATTGGGAGCTAAATTTTCAGTATTAAATCTTTGTTTATAATAAAAACGTGATATTGTAATGTGTTTTTCATAATGCATAATAACAATACAATTATGTTTTTGCTCGTTTCCGTCGTAGATTATTATTATAGCATTTATTTATTAATAGAAATATGTTTGTAGTCCTTACCACATAAAACGTTTGTGAAACATTAATTAACAGTGATTAGTTTATTTATTTTAAAGATGGATACTTTTTCAATGCTTCAAGTTAAAATTATAAGTAAATAAACAGGGTGTGGTATCGTTTTAAACATTTTTCTTGGATATTTCTAATTTTCATTCCCCGGTTTCACCCACATATAATATTTTCGGGTATTAAATTGTAAAACAGGAATGGTTATCAAGGTGATAATTTTTTAAAAGCTCACAAATGTGCACGCAAATGATTACAGCAAAATATGTTCCCGCAATTTCAGAAAATCTTGTCTTCATCATCTCATACCTTCGATAATATTTAAACTTATGTCAATTTTCATATTTTTCAAATAATTTTATGGATTAAAGTAAATTAAAATTCAAGATTGTGCTACAAAGGACCGATTCGGAAAATATGGCGGCAGCATTATAGCACTACACCATTTTTCTTGTAATTGCCATTTACTACATGAATTTTGACCGTGTTTTAAAAAGTCTTTCTTGTAGTTTATTTGTAGAAATATTATTAATTGATTACCTCGTAGTGTCATCGCTTCTCTTTCACAAATTTAGAGATTTAGATTGTTATAAATCAATGCGTATTAGAAATCATACATAAGAAGCGTTTACAATTGAAAATACGTCGCCATATTTGTCCATTACATTCTGATTCCTATTGTTAAAGAATTTTCCCTTTTCTCATTTCAAAAAGTTCGCTCTAGTCAGCATTTATTTAACGTTAAAAACGCAGGAAATTAACATTGGATTATATAGTTGAAATAAGCAATGTATTATAAATAAGGGCGAAAATTCCTTTGAAAAACACCGGAATGAAATGCAGAAAATCTGATGAATCTATTGAAACATGTTAAATTATTTTTCGCAATAATATATGTAATTGCAATCACAAATTAGTTTTCAATTTTTTTTTTTATCTTTGAATGAGAGTTCCTCTTTTTCTAATGTTAAAGAACTTAATTTATTGAAACATGTTAAAATACATATTACATCAGTACATGTAGTCACAATTATAATTTAGTTTTCAAAAATTTTCTGACTTTTAAAAGAGTGTTCCCTTTTTATGATGTTGAAAAGCTGAATTTATTGAAATATGTTAAATTATATATTACAACAATAGATGTAATCGCAATTGTAAATCGGTTTTTAAATATTTTCTAGCCTATAAATAAGTGCTTCACTTTTTCTTATTTAAAAAACTGAATTTATTGAAACATGTTGAATTATGTACTACAATACTTGACGTAATCGCAATTATTAATTAGTTTTCAAATGTTTTCTAACCTTTAATTAAGTGTTCCGTTTTTCATAATATTAAAAAGTATTCCAGATTAAACATACAAGCAGAGATATTTTTAACGCCTCTACACTAGGAGTAAAAATTTATTCAAGCGTATTTTCACGTTTTAAATTTTGAACAAAAACTAAGTATAGTAGAAAACAGAGGAAAAACAATTGGTGTTTTAAAAATATTACATTAAATTGGTGTTAAATTTTGTTCTCATTCAAAAGGTCAAGCGTTATGAAGTTTAAAATAACAAAATACTACACATCTTTTCTTTCTCTGCCATTTTGCACCTCATCTTTAGATAGTTGTTTTACGAAATTGGTCCCTGCTATGATGTCCACTGTTTTCGCGTATTTTACTCCTCTAAAAGAATTTTACTCCACTGAAACTGTCAAGAAGTATTTTCGCGCCACATAAAAATTTCTATCAATCGGAGGAAAAACAATTGCTCTTTTAAAAATAATACATTAAAGTAGTGTTAAATTTCGTTCATATTCAAAAGGTCAAACGGTATGAAGTTTAAAATATCAAAATACTGCACATCTTTTCTTTCTCTGCCATCATCCACCTCATTTTAGAAAGATGTTTCACGAAATTGATCACTGCTATGATATCCACTGTTTTCGCGAACTTTACTGCTGCTCTAAAAGAATTTTACTCCACTGAAACTGTCAAAGAGTATTTTCACGCCACGTAAAAATTTCTATCAATATCTCCATATAAGTTTCAGTGGCTTTAATATCCGTTCCATTGTGTGTGTGTGTGTGTGTGTTTGCGAGAACGTGTGTGAGTGTGTGCACTCTCGTACATTTGATCAAGTATAGGCAATCACAAAGGAAACTTTTTTCTCGTGAATTCCATAAATGTCTTGATAGTGAATATTGTTCTGCTATTCTTAACTGTTTTGAATTTAAAATTTGCAGAAAATCGTTACTGAAATGTCTAGATAATTTTTAGTACAAAAACGATTCACAGTACAACAAACCTTAATCTTCTTAATTACTTAAACAATTATGAAATATAATCATTGCTTAAGCTTTCATTTGGCCAAACTCAAATGAATCTAAGAAGTTTTTACTTCAAATTAACTCCATGTTTATTTTTACTACCACGTGCATTATGTTCAAATGAAAGAATTTTTTCAGCTAGTTTAATTTCAGTTTTTAAATATGTAATTAATATTAAAAGTCAAATATACGTTGCATGTGATAATTCAGCTCAAGATTAGCATTCATAATTGAAACTTTCATATCCAACGTACAAAAAACTTAGTTTAGTAAGGAGTATACGTTGGTAAAACACTTTTTTAAAAATTACAAATACTCATGAAGTGTAAGGAAAATGAGGAACTAATAAAAGTTAAATTGAATTTTTTCGTAATTAACCTTAAAGCTTAAAGAATAGGCAATTTAATACTGGTGTAAAATTTTACCAAATTAAATTGATGTCAAAAACGTGTACAACAATAATGGATAATATACAAAACTCAAAGAGAAAAATGGTGAAAAGTTTGACAAAATCATAACAAAAAATAAATTAGCATGCCTAAAAAGCTATGTAACAAAACTCAAATAAGCTAATTAAAAGAATGATTGATCACAAATTAACTTATTTAAAACAGTTACAGAATAATTTTTATTGGGGTCGGTTGAGGTAAGCGGAAATCTTTTTTTGAACAGTTCGTTTTTGAACTCATATACAAAAATTTTAAATAAAAAAAAAGTTAACTTATTGGCTCATTTTACCTTACTTAATCAATGAACAAAGGATCATCATTATTTCCTAAAATAATACTTAAATATTTGTAACGAGTCTTTTTTTTGACAATTCAGATGGGTGTTCCACTTACCCCATAAGATGGGGTAAGTAGTTCCCCCACTTTGCATTAAAATCTAAAGTAAGCATATACAAAAAAAGGGGGTCTTACTTTATAAAGTATGTAGTAAATTTTTAGAAGAAATATTTTTTTATAAATGCATCCATTCATGAGTACATTTTTACTCACATTTAAACCTGTATGACAGAAATTTGTAATGCAAAAAACAAAACAATTACATCTGTGAAATTTATTCAAGAGCGTGTAAGCTTATATGTCATTTTTGTGTATAAAGCAGTTCTGAATAAACATAATACAGTTAATTAAGATCACTTTCAGTAAATTTGCAGACATTATTAGTTGGAAAAAAAAGGGAATATATACCAAATGATAGCGTCAATTGAAAGTTGACTGGGAGAGAATCATTATCATTTCATCCTCAGTAATAAATCCAACATCATCTGCATCAGGCCAAAAAACAAGTGTCACTATTTCTATCTTTTCATGCAAATGTGCAGTATTTTCTTCATTTGCATCATCAACTTCCAAAATTAGAGCCACAAAATACTTAAGGTTTTTTTTTGTTTTTTTGGACACAAGTTTTACTAATAAATAGTCGCCAACTTTTGCAGTTGAACTATCAATTACTTCTAGGTCTTCAAAATCGTCTTGTGTTTTCTTCATCAAAGTTTTTCAGAATTGTCACTATTGTGAGGGGACCCACTTAGGGGCTGTCCATAAATGATGCCACGCTTTGAAGCTTTGAGGGGGGTGATTCGAGTTGTGAAAAGAGGGACGGAGGGGGATACCAAGAAATGTGTCATCATGCATTTTTTATAAGAATATGTTTATAAAACATAGCGTGACATATGACATAGGGGAAAGTTGTAAGGTAAAGTGTAACACTTCACACACGTCAAAAATGCTGAAAAAAAGTGGGACTTCATTTATGGACAGCCCCTTACCCCATAATGAGGGTTCTCACTTAACCCACTAGGGAAAGTTTACGGGGTAAGTGGAAGCCCCTCTCCTGTTGCAGTATGCACTTTAAGTTAACTGTGAATTAAAGTTTAATAAATATTAAAAAGATAATTAAACCTAACCTGGATGCAAGTCTTTGAAAAATGCTGCTTGAACTCCTTAAAAAATGTTTTTCGAAAGTTTTATTTGACATAAGTTCTACGACACGAAAAAAGTTAAATGAAGCGCAAATGTATGCAAAACCAATCACTATGATGAAATGTGACATGATGAATGTCAAAAAATACATATAAAAGTCGTATGCATATTTCAGTTTCTTTGATGGATGGTGGGGTGACTCACATATCACAACCAACCCTACATTATTCTGTAACTGTTTCGTAAATAACACACATAGAAAAAAGGGTGGAAGAGGGTGGTTGAAACTCAAAATTAAATTCCTTTAGTGAAAATTAAGGGTATTCTCATATGTTTAACCTTTTAAGAACCATTGTGGGACATAGTTATCTTTTTAATTTAAATTTGCTCTATAAATTACCGAATATAAATAATTTATAAATTATAACTTGTTTTTCGTGTTATTGAGACATCGCAATCTTAATATTATCAAAAAAAAAAAAAAAAAAAGTGTTTAGAAAGAGTAGGGTTTTTTTTTTTTTTTGAAAACCTCCGCAAACTTTAATGTTCTACTTCAGAGAGAATTGATAATGTGACTTAAAATCAAGATTTCGGGGGAGAGGGGAGAGTTGATAACCAAATCCCCTCTCACTTCACCTATGACGCTTCTGCGAAAACGCACAAGCTCTTTAGTTGCCTGGGTTTAAACGCGTAGAGACACCGTTTCAATAAATCTTTAATTTCTTTTTAGTATAAGCTCAGGATTAATCGACATATTCATAGTTATTACCCTGTGACAAAAAATGTGCAATGTTGCACCAAAAGACGGCTAGAGTTTTGGTGGCTGCAAAGCATGGTGCGTTTTTACCTTATTTTAATTTGGTGCATTCGGGCGTATGTTGCACCTAAAATATAGTACAATAATGCACCCTCATATGTAGCTAGCAAATTAACACCATCGTTTTTTACAACATTCTAGAAAATGTTTAAATGGCAACTGTACGATATAACACAAAATTTCATAAATTATATGAAATTGCAATTTTATTTAAATTTCCTAATAGTAAGGATCATTAAATGAAAATCATATAAGCTTTGTGCTACAAAATGATTAAAGTGAAAAACCAACGTAAATAAAGCACAAATTTTGAAGAAAATACAGCATATAGCTATTTCAAGGCTACAATGGAGCCTCTTCATCTGTGCAAAAAGCTCACCAGCGCAACCGAAAGTCACGAGAGAACATCTCGTGAGTTCTCTCGTGACTTTCGGTTGCGTTGGTGAGTTTTTTGCACTGATGAAGAGCCTCCATTGTAGCCTTGAAATAGCTATATGCTGTATTTTCTTCAAAATTTGTGCTTTATTTACGTTGGTTTTACACTTTAATCAGTAAGAATCATGAAATAACTTTCAAGTTCTAATTTAAAACATCGTTGGCATTAGCAGAGTGTAACCCAGGGGTGCCCATCTAGGGGAAAGGTTTATAGCGCAGGTTGCGCCATTGAAATTTTTAGGGGGGGGGTGTTTTGACGGGTATTTTTCTCATTTGGGGTCCCTTGCTTTTGGAGGGGGGTCTCCGCGATAGTTGGGGGGCACGCCCTTGCCCTTAGAGGGATGAGCACCCCTGTGTAAACTACCTCCTAAGCAGCTTAGGTGGGTGTGAACTTAAAGCGTTGCAATTCAATTCCTACGAAGTTTTCTACATCTTTTATTAACCATTCAAGATATAAAAATCAATTCGAGAAAGAAATCAAAGAAAAAACTGAAAAGGTACATTACAAAATGAATAACAACGTCATACATATTATGCATATTTGAAAAAGATGCATAATATAAATAATTTGATATTAGCCAAGAGAACTATATACCAATTTTCTACGAAAATGTCTATCATGTAAGCTTACGAAAAAGCCATGACTTCCCATTGCGATCTCAGTGCGTAGAGACAAGTTTAAAAACTACGCGTAGGTGCGAAACAGATTGGATAAACTTTTTTCTGCGTCAGTTTTCCTTTCTGTCAATGATCAAGGTTACACATTTTTCATCCTTCCCATAAGCTTATCCAATAATCAATTTTAACTTCATGTTATTCCCGATTGAATTTATGTAATTGAATATGATGAAAAATCTCCGAATGAGGAAGATTAAACTGTTAGAAAGAGAAAGGAAGCAAAAAACAAAAAAGTTGCTTCTGTTGATTTATTTCTTTTTAAGACCTTTCCTGTTCACCTATCATTTGAATGCGTTAGATTCTATTCTAGATTTTGAATGGACCTAATTTACAAGCTTCATTTGATTCATTGGACTTAACCCTTGCTTATTTTGAATCGTGTTCTTCTTCAAATCGGAATTTTATTTTAACTACAATGTATTCTTCAAAATGTTTCGATAACAGGTTTCATTTTGTATCTGTTTGGTTTTCAATTTTTCCCCAGATCATATCGACTTTTGTTTTTGGATATATGACGGTAATAAACGACTAATATAATGTCAATAATATTACTGACAATATATTAGTAAATAATTATATATATATATATATATATATATATATATATATATATATATATATATATATATATATATATATATATATATATATATATATACATATATATATAATATATAATTATTATATATATTTTATAAATGTCAATAATATATACGCTATTAATATATATTATTGACATTTATATTATAATTAATATAATGTCAATAATATATATTAATAACGTTAAACAAATATAACGACCAAATACTCTTCAAAATGTTTCGATAACATGTTTCATTTTGTATCTGTTTGGTTTTCAATTTTTCCCCCAGATCATATCGACTATTGTTTTTGGATATATGACGGTAATAAACGATTTAAAATTTCAATATTGTCGAATAAGACAGTTTTTCGACAACATAGTAACAGTTGGTTTAGAAAACTTTTTGATTCAAATACATTCAAGCCCCAAAAAAGTTCAGGAAACGAAACAATATATTTCTCTAGTCTTTAAATCTATTAATTTAAAAAAAAAAATAAAGGAGTGAACGTAATGTTTAGTTTTGTAAACACAACGGAAACGAACTCTATTATCAAGCGTTTAAGAAGAGGACCAAAGAAACCAGTTTAAACTAGGTTGTATTGGGATTTTTGTTTAAAGGTTTGTGATTAAAAGAAGCTAGAAAATTATTAATTAATACTGGACCAAAATCGGTCTGGTGAATTGTTTTTAAATGCTTGAAAATTTAGACCAGCATATTGAATTGTTTGCATATGTCGTTCATTATTATCCTTTGAGAATGTCTAGTAACAAAATAGTGTGAAACCTGTGTAAGTTGACCACTTTCGGGGCAGTACTTTAGTGGTCAACCCTAGATAGGGGATCAACTTATAGAGGTTGATATATATGCTATAAGACTAATTCTGTACCTGGCAAAAAGGGCAACTTAGGCAGGTTTTACTGTATAACCTAATTCTAGAATTTGTTACTCATGAACTCGCTTTAGATGAAAATTTATGGAAGATTAAAAAAAAAACGATGTGCAGAAAAACGATTCTAATATAATAGTTAAAGAAATAGTAGTCCTAATAAACAATGTAAACAATATTCCTCTCATTTTAGTTATTAGTCTCAAACGTTTTCTAAACTAAAATTATGATTTTGTTTCTTGAAAAATAGAGGGGGAGGGGGGATACTTACTAACTCAGGCCAATATACTACTTGAAGTGCAACTATAAAAAGTTTGATTTGTAAAATGTAACAACTTATAAGTACTAGAAGCTTTGCAAATATTACCAAAGGCTTCGACTCAGTATGTAAAGTTTTCTTAATCATGTAATCTTGAAACTTTGCTTTATTATAACTTTTGACAAATACAGCCGTTTTTGACAATGAATAAGAAGGTAATCAAACACACTTTTTTGTTGAATTTGAAATTCATTTTCATCCCCTTTTTTTGGAACCATGTTTCTTAATTATGAAAATATTTTCATTAGAATAATAAATAGTTTCTTATACTCAAAATAATAATAACATGAAGAACAATAATTTAGTTACTCATTAAATGAATTTACTATTTAAAAAAAAGGTAACAGTATTATCAGAGCAAACTTAAAAAAAAAATATTGCACTTAAAGTTTTAAAACAGCTTCTTTGTTTAGTTATCTTCATTTTCAATATCACATATTTTCATTTAAAAATTTATTACGAGACTCTCCATCGTTTTCAATTTTTAAACTAACTTGGGGAAAAAATACACCAAAGTTTTCCTTATTTGCGTCAAACCTCTCATCCTTATTTGCGTCAAATACACTTTTCAGGTTACGTGACAACTGTTTGACATTTGTTAAGTCTTTGGAAATGTGCACGAAAATTTTAGATTAGCTGATATCTTTTTGGTGCATTTCTAAAAATTTTCACTGTGCACGTAAGTTTTAGATTAGTTGATAAATAATCAGCTTTCATGGTTTCCCTAAATCTTTAAGAGCGCAGCAAAAATTGGTTACGCATGGTGACGCGTCAATATTTATTGTTTGCAGAGCATTTATAATTTTAGACATTTTAAATTTAATATCAACTATATTTTTAAATTACATTTCAGTCATTCCAGACTTTAAAAAAGGCACACTTTCGTAAAAAGGGTTTCTTTTTCTAGAATGGCATTAAGTTCAAACACACACACATACATATGTATAGTTTTGTGTACTGCTAAGCATGTATATTTTTCGTTTTGAAATGTAAATAAATGTAAAACTACAGCATGCTTTTAACCCTTAATTAGTGAGGTGAAGTGTCGTAGATCCCAAACGAACTTGCCCCCGCCCTCTTACACAGTTTTTTTTTTTTTTTTTTTTTTTTTGAATTCTATCAAATAACAATACTATACAGTACTAATATACAGTTTAGCAAGAAACTGTACGCATAAAAATTCATAGTGTAGAATAAAACTAACAGAGTTATTCAATAACTCTTCACTGAGATAGACGTTAAAAAATCGGTTTATTATATAGATTTTTGAAAAGTAAAAATAGTTTATTATACATACCTCATTTATTTAATTCAATTTCCGAAAAATGAAAATAAAATCTGATTCAACATAGAAGTAAATAAAAATTCGTACCACTTTTGGGGTGAGACTCAAAGTCGAATTAATACAATAATGGAAAAGGGTTACTTTAATGAGTTCAGAACTCCAAGAATTCATACAATGAATGTTCGATAGCATAAAACTAACAGAATTATTCTGTAGTTCTTCACTGAGATAGAAATTAAGAAATCGGTTATATATCTAGAGTTTTGAATAGGAGAAATAATTTATTACATCCCTTTCATCACATCAAGAAATCAACCTTGTTCATTTAATTCAACTTTCGAAAAATGAAAAGAAAATCTGATTCAACATAGCTACACATTTTTTACAGAATATCTTCTCTGTAAAAAGAGAGAGAGAGAAAGTATAAACTTCAAAGAGGAATATGCTTTCTCTTACCCAGTCATTTTTTATAAAATCAATAATCATAGTAATATATGCCTAAAGTGAAAAATGTCTGCGATTTTTGCTGACATTCAAGGTCAAGTTGATCCAATACAGATGAGCAAAAGTTACTTTAATGAGCATAGGAATCGAAAAATTCGTACTGGAAGTAACAGGTTATTTCATAAAATATACCTTAGCGACACTTTTTAATTTGATCCTATGAGATAAGTGCGAATGATATATGACTTTTGGAAATGTTAAGCCATGTCGGCTACGAATTTCATTCAGTTAATCAACAACTGCACAATCAATCTTCCACATAATCTTTCTTATCTACCATCGTTTCTGCGGGCTTATTTTTCACGGACATATTTTTCATAGTCTTCGCAGAAATTAATTGAATTTTTGGACGAGCTAAAATGTTTTACCGGAGATCAAATCAAGGGTTTAAAGAGTATCGAAGCTATGAAAGAGATTCCACGATCTTGGCCTCTGAACCTCAATAATATTTTTAATTGAGACGAAGCTACGTGAATTTCAACACATTCCGGCGTACAAAAACCACTCTAGGCAAGAATCTGACAGGTGTATTATCTTTTATGGACACGGATTGGGTGCTACTGGAAGTGAAAAATTGTTCCCATTAAAGCCTTTCACAAATTCGAAACTTCGGGAGAAAAAAGTAATGGAAATGATGCCTCATTAAAGTCTATTTAAAATAAAAGAAGGAAGAAAAATCTTTATCTGTATGTCGTACACGTTTTCTACATAATTTTGTGTTCTGCAAAATCTTTGTTTAAGTAGACACTATTTATCAAGTTCTTCCTACCAATTATTAAATGCACCAAAATATTCTTTGGGTCTAATTTAACTTTTAGTTTTCAACCTTTTCGTAAGCCAATTTATAATTTCAGTAGTTCGATAGCAGTTTTGTAGACTACACATGTTATAGTTTTTAATCATCTCTGAAACCAATTTATAATTTCAGCAATCTCATAGTAATTTCTTGTTCCAAAATATATTTTTCTGTCACATGATTTTCTATTCCCCCCCCCCCCCCAGGCGTTTCTGCTCTCAATCGAGCGTGTTTCTAGCTGTTAAAAACACGAGAAAAAGCCTTAGGGCAATTCTTGATTCAGTCTTTATTCATGTCTTTGTCCTGGTAGGAGAGGGCACACTGCTGAATCTTTTACTCCATCAAGGTTTAAAATCTTTTGAAATATCAACGGAACAGTGTGAAGAGGAACAGAGATTGAAGGGTACTCCTCAAAATTCAGGATTTTATGCCAACGCTAGTATAAGGCGCAGATCAAATATCGAAAAATTCATCCTCACCCCCCATTTATGCCCAATAATTACACTTCTGACTTCCCCTCCCCCTTTGGAAAATGACCTCCTTTACAATCGGAAGCTGTATCCGCTATTGCCTAGTATGTTAACCCTTTAAGGTTTAGAAGCTTTGTTGTAGAACAGCGTTTCTTAATTTATTTGATTAGTGGAACCCTTTTAAATGCTCACTTTTTTCGCGGAACCCTTAGTTTTTTGTCAGTAGTTTGCAGCGGCGTAGTCAAGGTTCTGTTTTAGATGAAGCCCAGGTTCTAATCTCAAAGAGACTATCACATTAACTATTTGTCATTAAATTGATAATTAAATAGACTTCATGATAGACCATGGTAATTATTGCTAGCTGTCAATCGTTATTTGTTATTTTAAAACACCATAACACTCCTATTTGCATAAGCGGCTGGTGCCCCAAAAAAGTGAGAGGTCAAAGGAGATGCGGTTTGGGTGAGGTTTGGTGGGTGACACACACTTAAAGCTAATTTTTTTAAAATCAAAAATTGGGCAATTGAATTTTTACGTTATTATAAATGAATTGACCTTCTTCCGAAAATACGAGAAACGGACTCAGAGAGCGATACCAGTTGGCAACAGAATAAAGATTCCCTCCTACCCCCAAAATCAAAGTCCCATTTTAATTTTTACGAAATAATAACATGAAAAAAGCATAAAAACGCACTTATTAAGTCAGTTCTATCTTCAAATACGTGAATAGATCATCACTATCATTTTTCATTCGACCCTTAGTTTTGAACTTAGAAAAGGGGAGTGGCAAAGACCCTTTACTGTTGAAAGTGAGAGAGCAATTTCCCCCTCGTACGAGCTGCCTATGCCTATTTGGGATTCTGAGTATTTTTAAAAGAGATAAATAATCTCAGAATTTATTCATGAGTTATATGATTAAAATATTTTCTTAGGAAAAGAAATACTGATGTGTGTTTTACCTGCAATAGTGTTAATAATTCACTAAAATTTAAAAAGAAAAAGTTTCTAAAACTTAAAAACTAAAATGTCTCTTATTTTGAAACACTTTTTAAGTTGTTTATAAATCAGAGACTTTGATGTCACTGTATGCTATGTTGACTTAAATTAGTCCTCACTCGTTGAATGTTAAAAGTGTGCTTTCAACTGCTGCCATAGATACTGGGAGAGTTGCTAGTATTAATAGTAGAATATTTGAAATTTACGTCAAAAATCGTAATTTTAGGCTACATTTGGTAATGATGCAGGAAAGGGAATTTAGTGGATGCCCTTCCATAAGTTTTTCAACATTGAAGTCACTTTTAAAATAACTTTGGTGATATTAGGGAGTCAGTAGCTTCTTCCGGATTTTTTTCGAAACTGAAGTGTTTAAAAGTGAGAAAGAGGTGCTTTATGACTTATCTTGGAAAAATTTCGAAGTTGAATCCTATAGGCACAATTTCAGGTGACAAATAAAATTATTCCTACAGTGGCTAATCCTGGTGGGTAATAAAGCTCAGGTTAGTATACGAAAGTAAAAGTAAATTTATTTTTAATTTTTGGAAAGCGTTCTTATCGATTTTTTAAGTGACAAATTTGAAAGATGTGGAATGAAAACATGCAAGTCTCGTAGAACTCCTGAAAGAGCTTCGTGGTACCCGGGGTTCCGCGGAACACAATTTAAGGAACGCTGTTGTAGAAGATGGAAATTTTTTGTAACATGTCTGTTTTTAAATAACATGTCTGTCAGGTTTTGTGGAAATTGGTTCGGTAGATTTTGCGTTAATTTGTGATACATATCAGTCTATATAATCCTTAAGCACTGCAAAGCTACAGCTACAGGGTGTCCGAAAAGTCCTCGAGGCTTGACACATTTTAAAAAATTCATAGAAAGGAAACAAATTGTCGTATAAATGTGCGGTTTGCGCTGTAGCACTTCACAGGTTCAAGAATTTTCTATGACATCGTATAAAAAAAGAAGAAAAAGGACAGAAAAAGAAAAAAGTGCATTTGTATTTAAGTAACTCCTGTGGCGGTTATAATGTCACAAATAAAACACAAACATAATGTGAGGTGTTTAATCATTTTATTCAACAAAAAGCATTACCTTTCATTACTATGGTTTAACCTGTGCACCTTTTTCAGACATGGGGTGAACTTGAGTACCGTTTAGATGTGGTTCGAGGTTCGAGCAACGTTTAATAAAATGATTAAACACCTCACATGACATTTGTTTTCCTTACTGTGACTTTACTGCGATTACTTATAGTTACACTTTTCCCTTTTCTTTTTTCTTTTCTTTCTTTTTATTTATTTATTAATTAAAAAAAAATTAAGACGTCATAAAAAATTCTTGAACCAGTAAAGTACTATGGCGCAAACCGCATATTCATACAATTTTCAGCTTTTCTATGAGTTTATAAAATGGGTCAGGAACTTTTCGGATACTCTGTATTTTCCAAAATTTAATCAATTTGATATTTAATCAATATTTCGATAAATTAATAACACTGCCTACATTTAATCCTCAAATAAAAATTATCCCGAATAAAAGTAGGAGTAACAGAGTATGAAAGCAGATGTATTTCATTTGCAATGTTTGTAACAGACTAGTACAGTACATTTGTCAAGCAATAATTTGTTATTCTTTCTGCAAATATTAAGATTATTATGGCTCAATAACACGGGAAAAATATAATTTATAAATTATGTATTTTCAATAGTTTGTAAGACAAGTTTTGAACTGGAGAGATTGTTTCATGGTCATCGAAGTTTTAATATGTAAGGCGCTGTCCACAAATGATGTCACTTTTAAAAGGCTAAGGGGGAGGGGGGGGGTACATGAAATTATGGCAGTTTGTGACAAGGGAGAGAGGAGGTAACATGAAATGTGACATCACGCAGTTTTTTATGTTTATAAAAAATTTCGTGACATGTGATACAGGGGGAGGGGTATGGTTGAGTGAGACAATTTTTGACAAAGGGGGGAGAGGGTCAAAATGTTGAAAAAAAAGTGTATATTTTATGGATAGACCCTAATATACATGAAAGGACTGTTATGAATCCCCCCCCCCCAGGAAAAAAACTTAGCTGCTCGAAAATGTTTTTTAATCGACTTTGACCCCCAGGGAGGGGTTGACTGTAGAGGATTCCTAAGGAATACAATCGGGCTCGTTTATAAAGAGGTCGTGAAATCTATCGAAAACATTCATTCGTTATTTGTGTTTATTTTATGTTATTAAAAGTTCCTTTTAGATTTAAAATTTCGTTTAGTTTGACTTTAATCTTAATGCTAAGAAATTTGTTAGTTTGTGACATCCTTCGACTTTTAAGTTCGAAATTATCAGAAACCTTCGTCCTACTCCCAACGCACGAGTTTCATATTCTGTGTCTGAAAATATTCCCTTAATTTCAAAAATCGCACTCACAGAAATGCATCTTTTCACTTTCGAGGAACATACATTGTTAAGACAAATTTCGTCATGTACGACGATTCTTACCTCTTTAGTTCAGTAACTCTTTCTTAAATCTCACGAAATTTTCGTCAGTTTGACGAAACGTTCAATCGGATCGTTTTTCACGATGTCACTTAGTCAAATACGAAGATCATTTCATGACATTTGAGGATGTCGGAGAGTGTCTTTTACAGTATCTGATTTTTTTAAAGAGCTAATTTGAAATGAGCATAAAAAATTGTTTAAAATTTTAAGTGATTAAATTTCTTCCTAAACTGATAAACTTTTAGTCTGTGAACAAGATTCAAAGCGTTAGCGATCACTTTATTTTATTTCCTTTATTTATTTTCCATGTTTTTTACTTATTTATTGATTTTAACTAAAAACTTAAAATTAAAAAAAAAACTATAAATAATAAAACGTCACTTTCTTCCAAATTCAGAATCGTGCCCTTATAGTGCGCATTGATTGAAGCGTTCAATAAATTATGTTACAGTTACCGAAATTCGTTCAACAAAAGAACGATCTGTGGCACTGAAAATCAATATAATCAAAATATCTCACAAAATAATTTAAGCCCATTTAAAATTCAATCTGAGTGTTTCATTGTAACTATCTTGATTAGTTTTCTCCAGAAAAAAAATAACTTCTAGTTGTAAATTTATCGTTTCGTGTATCGTGTATTGATAAAATCAAGATAAAATGATGTAGTACATTAAAGCGTTTCAACGCCATTTTTATGGCATTGATTTAATGACTGGCTCCCTCTTTCACGAAAGTTACTCAAACATGCACTAGATGGCGCGCGTATTCGCTTCTGCTAGAGATCTGGATTTAACAGCACTGATGCGGAAAATGAAAATATATTTTCTTAAATTTATCCCCATTTTGGTAAATGTATTTAATTTATGAAATTCCTTAATTTCTGTGGAACAAATAATGTTTCATTATTTTTATTAATTTCAAATATTTTGTCTGAAAAATGTCAAATCTAGATGATAACTTTTAAGTTAAACCAGGCAAAGTTTTTGACACATAGCTTTCAGTAGAGTACATAGACTTCGGTGTGCTCCCCCCCCCCCCCGCAAGATTTATAATTATGCCCCTCATATACATATATATATTTTTAATTTTAACATGGTGCTATTTTTTCAGAACGGGCGCCCACATACCTCTTGTCCTCCCGCGCCGCAGGGGTTATGGAGGTGCTATGTACGCCACTGATAGTTTCATAAGCAAAGTACGTCTATGCTTGTCGTCAAGGGCGCCCATATGCGAAATTTTGAGGGGGGGCTCAGATATTTTCCCCATGGTTTAGCAGGATATTTTCCCCATAGAAACCGATTTCAAGACAGATTAGAGTTATTAAAATTAGACGATTTTAATAACTTATTCATTAATTGCTGGAGAAGAAAGAAATGTTTTTACATTTTTGCAAAGAAAAAAGTACTAAAAGCAGGGAAGTTCTAATTTAAAGGGGGGGGGGGGACTTGGGCCCCCACTTGCTCCCCCCCCTATATGGGCGCCCTTGCTTGCCGTCAGTAGTATATAATAGTATTTTTAATAATAATGTAGTGTAATATTTATAATAGTATTTAAATTTTACAATAGCCATATCCTTCCCAAGTCGTTAGAAATTTTAACTAATAATAAATCCTTTCTTTTAAAACACGTACGTTTCACTTATGTATTAATGTTCTCATCAGGAGCATTCACTAATATTTAATATTTAGTTTTTGTTAGGCAGATGCGTTTAGCCTTTCACGAGGTAATTCAAATAAAAATGATAAAATAAATACCCATAGCACTATTTATTAGATGAAAAACAAATAAGTCTTAAACTTAATAGTGCATTCACATCAATAGCGAATATGTTAGCATTATTTGTAGATTGGTTCACCCTCTGAAAATTTAAATGCGGATCAGATTTGTCCCTGGTAATATTACTAGTACAAAAGTCTATTTTAAGTATAATTTTTTGATTTAGTAGCTAAATTATACTACTTAAAAATATGAATACATATTCATACTACGTTGTACGCGTATACTAATGTCGGAATATCATTGATTTTATCCTGCTTCAGCAATCAAGAAAATATGTTTTACATAAAATACGTTAGTCTGGTTGTATGATAAAGAGATGCTTAACCTTGGACGAGCTCATTTATGCTTGAGTTGGAAGAGGAGAAATTCTTAGACAACGCCAACTATTGTTATCAGTAACGCAAGCGGGTTTTCCTCACCCCTGTTTTAAAAAATGAAATCTTTTAAACTTCTGCTTGTCAGAAGTCAGAGCCAGACTATGCATATAATTAAATTTTATTGACCCTCTGTAAAAAAAATGTTGTTGTTTACTAAACTGCTTGTTTACAGTCATGCATTTGTTTGAAGAAATAAGTCTAGTCTTAATGTACAACATGAAAATGTTATTGAGTTTAACGTAATTATTCACTTTTAGAACTTATGAAGTACCTTAATAACCAGTTATTCATTTTTCAAAGTAGTTATTCATTCATATTCAGGATGAAATAATAACAATAACGTCAAAGAAACCTTACAATTTTTCAAATTGCACCCGAAAGTAATAGCATAACCAAGTAAAAGCGAAGGAAATTTGTTCTACATGTAATTTCCGTCTAAAATAATATTATACATAACTTAAAGACTTCAAAAATGCTCTTACATAAGAGCTGACTTGTTATAGATACACACATAAGCGCTGAATTTTATTATCTGATAAAAGGGAATGCAAATGAGAGCCAACATTTTTTTTTCGTATTTCCATCCTCCTTGTTAATATGGTAATCAACTTCCATTATGCCAGTCTTCTAAACGCAATTAATTGCGGTATTTTCCCGACACTAGGGACAATTTTCTGGGCGTGTTTTCTTTTACATTTCTTATCTTCTCACATCCCTTTTCTTGAAATAAACAGCTTTAAAGCACAGCCCAGATAATTACTGGCATTTAGAGGTTTCTATACCAACCGAAAAATAAAACTTGGGAAAGTTATTTAAGTTTTTTAATCTGTTTTGTTATGTTGGTGTATTTATTCACTGTGGTGTGGGATCCTGTTGTAATGCATATCGCTTTCAACTATGCATCATCCTGTTGCATAGCTGTGCAATACTTTATGTTTTCTATAGATGTATATGATACAAAAGATCGTAACTATTGGGTCGCGACCCAATTTTAGATCGTGGAAGTTTCAAAATTTGGCACTACTTGCAATTATGAGCATTTTAAGACACAAATTTTCAATTTTAAATTTCCCCACTGCCACTTATATTTTAATTGTTAAATTGCATTTGTTGGTATAAAACGAAAGAAAAATTCCTAAACTGCTGTACACTGTTAAAACTGCATGTTGTATATGGCTCTCTATAGGGTGAAACGTTGTAGCACCAGAAGCACCTCACTAAGGGCGCCATTTTGAAACATATGGCAATCTTAAAGGTGCCAGAGAGATAGCCAAATGGCACCCTTAGAGATGCTAAGGGAGAACATATAGAACCAACTGACACTTTTAATGGGGTTGTTGGAGTGCCATAGGGAGACAATTTGCACTCATTGGGGTGGGTGGGGGGCGCTGGTGCTACAACGTTTTACTCTAAAGTGCCATGTGCAATCTGTAGTTTTAACAGTGTATAGTTGTACACAAATAAGAAAATATAATTATTATGTCCATTTAAAATGATTTATTTATATGGTTCAATCTTAGCCAGCCATTTTGAGCCAAGGAGATTTTTAAAGGCGTGAGAAATGGGATAAAAAATAAATTATTTTAATAAAAGTAATAATAAATTTGTATTGATTTCAACCCCTTTTTCTTTCTTTGTCAAGTATTGAGCTGCCAGATCTCCATGAATTGCTTTCCGGTTAGCCATATGTGAAAACAACAACAATAAAAGTAATGCAACTTAAAACCAGAAACATAAAACAAATGCTCAGAAACTTCCCCTTTGTACTACATAACACACACGTTTTGTATCATTTATAACATGGAATATTACAATGTAGAAAGAGAAAAACTCAGCAACTTCAAAAATATCTTCCAAACAGTAACTTAAGAATTATTCAATGATGCAATGAGCCGGGTGTAATATTGATGCTTTCTTATTATACATTTAAAAAAATTATAATAATTGGCTTTTTATTGTAAAATCAAGAGAAAAGAAACCTATTTCCTAACCTTGCCGCAGGATATTGCAGTATTGGCACTTTCTTTCTTTTTTTTTTAAGTCAAATATGCTAAAAAATTTAAAGTGACGTTGTTAATTGCATTAACTAAATTAACTGAAGTAAGAGACGATTTAGTATAGAGGAAAGGATTAGAAAGGGTCATTAGTATGCACCGGCATTCGATTATTATGTGTCTGGAAAATAAAATTATTAGCCTGCTATTACATGTTGTTTTTTTTACATCGCTTACAGTTCCCCTTATAATTTTATCAATTTTCGGATCGATAAGACACCAAAGGTTGTGAAACTTTATCCTGTACAGTAATCCTTCACTTGTGCGTCACCCTTTTCATGTGTCTTCTTCAGTTGTACATTAATTTTTCAAATGTGCCGAACAAAAGTACATGAAAGTTAAGTGTATTTTAGCTTTTATTTATGCGTCACTGGTTCAGAAATTGTTATGTGTCGGTAACATTTTTAAACTAGTATTTTTCTTCTTCCTGTTATTTTCAAGACTTCTGGTTTTCAAATATAATCTTTGTACAAAATGCTGATAGATCTGCTTTAACGCATGAGCAGTTGAGTGAGATTTGGACAGGTTAGTAGACTTTGAGTAATGGGAATTTATTTATAACCCTTCATTTCAAAAATACTTCAAAAATTGTAAAGCATGTAAGTTATGTAAATATTTTACTTTAACCTTTTTATTATTTTGTTAACATCATTTTTGACTGGCAAAATAATCCTTTAAAATGTAACTGCTGTCCTTTTTACGTTTTTTGTCTTCTGGTTTTTACTTTACATTTAATGAGATCTAGGATAAAGATGAATATCATTTGTACTAATCTCACATGTGTGGCTAGTTTGATCGGTTCGTTTAACCTACGTATAAGTGGAAAATTACTGTAATTGATGCATTATGTATTTTGTGAAATACTACGAGGAATTATTCTCTCCCTTTCTCTCTCACTTCATAAAGCTCTTTTTAAATTTCCAAATGCCTGAAGTTCAGACTGTATGCAGCATTTAAAATCATTTATTTTAAGATTAGACTGCATAAAGAGGAAAATCTCCCCCCTCCCTCCATCTGATAAACCTTAGCCTGAAGCCATCTTAACAACACTTTTATGTTGTTATAACACACATACAAATGTTTCACAAGTCATCCCCCCCCCACCCCGCAGAAAATTTATTGTTGCACCACTAGTAAGGCTCAAGTCAAAAATAGAACTTCGGTCTTTAGTTAGGTATTTGAAAATTTTAAAATTTCATACAACTAAAGCTTAAAATCAGGGAGCATTAAAAATCTTTAACATTGAAACAAGGTTATTTTTATGTTTGAATGTTTGATTTATGTTTTTCTTAAGCATATTCTGGGACGGTTGTTTAAAAACAAAAAACCAAATTTGATTTGATTCATGTAAGAAGCATAATTATAGCGAACAATTTTTACTCCCCTGCAATAATAGTCCTGGAAAACCCGCGAAGAGCCAAACCACAAGACGCCTCGACATTTAACGTCATTTCCCAACATATTCTACCTATTCAAGTGAGAGCAGTGTAAAGAAGCCTCGACAAGAGGACATTTTCAATCTGGCTCTCATTTTGTCCCTCTGAAGCCGAGGAATGCGAGATTCCGTTTGGGCGCTGGAACGTGCTACAAGGATTGTCGGAATGCCGAGGAAAATAACGCCGCGGCGCCGGCATTCCAGGACTATTGAAATCTTCCCTTTTCCAATTTACACTTCATTTTTATCCGGGTTTTGGATGAATAGCGCATACTTGGCGAAAGAGGTCACTTTCCATTGAATGGATACTGGAATGGAGCGGTTTTGGGACAACTGCGGACATGATGATAGTAGAAGCGAGACTGAAAGACAGTATATTTCGGAAATTTCAATCTCATGTCCTGATTGCTTGTTCCTTTAATGTACAGCTGCTCAGCGTGTTTCTTTTGTTCTGACTGTTACACATATTTTACGTGTTTATGCATAGTTAAATTTCTATGTAGATGAACAATATTCTGCGGTATTTCAGCGAGTGAAGATTTGAATGTTAGTTAACTAGAGCAATAAATTGTGCGCATCGTTTAATGTAATTTTAGTAAAAACGAACGTAATGTAATTTATTGAACGCTGCTGTGATAATCGTTTACATTTTATTTTTATCCGGATTTTGGATGAATGGCGCGTTCTTGGCGACATAGGTCACTTTTCAATGAAAGGATACTAGAATAGAGCGATTTTGGGACAACTGCAGGCAGACGAAAAGGCAGTATATTTTGGAAATTTCAATCTCGTACCGTACTGCTTGTTCTTTTAATGTACTGCTGCACAGTTAGTTTATTTTGTTCTGACTGCTGGACATGCTTTCATGTGTGTTTGAACAGTTAAATCTATTGGTGGGCGAATAATATTCTACAGCGAGTGAAAATTTGAATAGAAATTTATTAGGGATATTAATCATTTCAATAACAAGTTAAAAAAAAAAAATTCCATAATCTAATTTATTGAGGTTGAAATAATAATCTTTTACAAAGACCATATATACATTATTTTTATCTTTTGCTGTAGGAAGAATTTAAGTAGCAGATAAATTAGATAAATTAAATCATTTAAAAACTAAACAAATTGAAATTAAGACACTTCCAGAAGAAATTCCCTGCTTTCTCGGCTAAGAATGCAAATTTCCCGATAAGTCGCATATATTAAGTGAAAAACATTAAAAATTGAAAAGTAGCCAAACGAAAGCAAGTAACTGAAAATATAACAATATTTCTTTAATGCTTCTTCTATTCAATTTCCTTGATATTTTAAAACAAATATTTTATTTATCTTCAATTAATAAAATCAAATTTTTCAATTAAAAAAAGACTGTCAAATTACAAATTTATATCACAAATAAAATAGTATTCTCCACCAAAAACAAGCGAAAACTAAACATTCACACTCCGTCAAAACATTCCAACATTTTCTTTTAGCGCTGTCATTCCACGAAAAACAATAAATAGAGTAGATGATATTCAAATTGAATAACACAAAGAAATGTAAAACATTGCTGTCAATAATAAATTGGTAAAACACAAATAACAGCACGATATTTGCAGTAACACAGCAAGCGATAAATTTATAAATAGCAGTAACATATTTAAAATTTGGTAGAACCATACCAATAGTTTTACTTTCAAGAATTTAAATCCTACACTGTTAAAAATTCAGGAAGATTTTCTGGTAATTGTTACTGTTGCATCGCTAACGCATCGCTGATTTTTACGGTAATTTATACCAGAGAAATAAGCGATCCCAGCGCCAACTGGTTGCTGTGGCCTACCGAGGAAACCGTAAAATTTTACAGTAACATTTGATTTTTACGGTAATAGTTACTGGCAACATGGATGCCAGTAACAATTACCGTAAATTTTCCGGAAAATTTTTAACAGTGTATAATAAAATACGTAAAAGCAGAATTTCAATGTATTTTATTTTAGTATTACATGAGTACATAAATATAGTTTTGAATGTGAAACTATTCTAATGGATCAAAGAAGAAGTTTTGTTTCAACCTTTTCATACTAAGTGTTGATGCCAATTATATACGTAGTATTGACGTTATGTATTAGCAAAAAAACTCTAAAATTTTAATATAATGTTTTATAGCGAAATTTTGCGAAATATGTTTACTTTTTATTAATTTTATGAAACATTTCTTCGTTGAGTCTTTCAACTGCTCGAATTTACCCAACGGTGACAAATCTAAAGAACACAAATACACGCGCGCAAATTTAGCAGCGAGTTTTAACACCACATAATATTTGCGAACACTTTCGATAACTGTGTAACTACATTTACAGTGAGTTTTTACAAGTTATGCCCGTTTTTCGAATGAGTAGTTTTGAACAACTTAACCTTCATGTTTAATAATGAGAACATGGAAAAAATTTCTATTCTATGAGAAAATTAGCGGTAAATTCAGAATGTCTTTTCATTTTCAAACAGCCTTTACGTTAAAACTGATGCTTTAGGCCCCACTACTATACTAATGCATAAGAAGTTTTGCAATGTATCGAAGACAAATGAAGAAGTTGAAAGTTAATCTAGCCTAAGTAGAAATGCTGAAGTAATTTAACGTTAGGAGATCAATTTCGAATTTTGAACATGATGTTCAATGCTTCTCTTTGTTATTAAAATTATATTCCATTCTTTTACATATAAAATGACCTCCAAATCTAAAACGGAACTTAGAAGAATAACCAACTCCACACACATGGAATACGTACATTTCCCTATCTTAAATATACCATTTGATATCCCCGCCAGGAAAGATTATGGAAAATAGGTTCTGGCAAAAATTCTTTGACGTTGCTCGCTTTAAGTACGAAGGGCATCCATCAAATGCCGTCTCCAACACAAACTTTTGCTCTTAATTTGCATCTTGTTGCCATGGAAATATTTCTGGAATCGAAGTTTAATGTTTTCTAGAGGTTTCGAACTTGAATGGATGATGAGTTGAGAGGAAGATGGGTTTCATATAAGAGTTATGTCTTTATAAGAACACAGCTTCAGTGAGTTCATTTCCTAAATACAATGCGTGCAATTTTAATACATGTTTATTCTTCCTCTTTCTTTGTTACAGGGATTTATTTGCAAAAGTATACCACCGAAACTTGCACCAGGTCATTAATTTTTGTGCTTTGGATTAGGGCAAAAATGGATAAAGTCACCCTGATAATGCACTTTAAAGATATTTGAATAATGTCCGGATTCGGGGATGAAAATATTAGCAAAAAAAACTGTCTGTAGTAAAAAAAGTGCTTTATATACTATGAAAATAAAATTAAAAATAAATGATAGAAAATTATTTTATTTTCATTTTTGTAATTGCAAAAAAAAAAAAAAGTTACTCTAATCCAACCAAAAATATTTGTAATATGTTTATTTTTCACGTGTAGTGTTTTTAATCTCTATCACTAAGATGACAGATAAAAAGAAAATTTATTTAAAAAGAAATAAATGTTGAGGATATGAAGGAATAAATCTTGCAGTTGTAAGTTTTTGACAGAAATTTAACGTACAAAGCTTCACAATACGACTTGTGGAGAATATATGAATCGATGAGAAGCGAAGGGATGCAAAAGGACATTTTCATGTTTTGATTAAAACGCTTTTAAAGATACGGTCCTAGGTAGGCTTTCATTGAAACGTTTTCCAAATCATGCTGTATAGCATTACCAGCCAGTGCTTCTAGTACTATCTCTTGCCCCAAGACAGAGGAGAGGTTCCCCTACTATTTGTTCTAGTTATCTCCAAATTTTTAATTTTGGCACTTACATCCCTTTGTTTTTCACTGCCTCATATAAAGTACTTAGAAGCAAAGGGGTGTAAGTTACAAAATTAAACATTTTGAGGTGCGAAATCTTCAGAACATATTTTAATGCAAAAATTGCGTGAAATTGGTCTAAAATATAAACATTAATTTGAAATTGAAAAGAAGCACATTAGCTGAACTCCCGTGAGCTCCCATGCAAACTAAGTCCTGATCATAATGTATTGATTACAAATCAACATTAAGGAGGTATTAATGCTAATAATGAAATAACTATACATATTTTATTTATAAATCTTTCTTTCAATTACGTTAAAAAAATATCTTTTTATGTTCACTATGTCAAACATGAAACTGCAATAATATAGTAAAGTGCAAGCTTCTGAATATTTGCTTTTGAACATTTTTTTTAAAAAGAACTACAAAAATATTAAAAAATGATTTCAGAAATTATGAAACTACATGAATCGAGATCCATAATGGAAGGGTTGCTGTGCAATGGAAGGCCTCTCTGAAGAGCATTGACTGTATATTTATTTTTCTTGCGAACTAATATGTTTGTAAAGAACATTTTCATTATCAATTTTCTTCGGAAGTTATTTCTTAGATGTCACCTGTTTTCCCAAATCCTCGAATCAGAAAAGGAAAACATGGTCATTTTCAATCTACTCTCATATCCGATATCCTGATTGAAACTATTGATATTGTAATTTGGAGAGAGGTCGATGCTCTAGGGGACTATTTGGTCTCTTCCTCGGAAACCGATTTTTCTTCCTTCCTGCTAGGGGACTCCTGGAGAAAATGTGCACACATAGGAAAGCAATAAATCGCTTCTTGATAGTCAGCATTGATTTTATATTTTGACCTTCCACTCGGTTGCCCTGACCCTAAATAAAGATACGGCTCTAATAAGCTACCATTGCGAAACCGAAAGTAGAAAACAATATAGAATGAAGAGAAAATACAGTAAAATAAGTTTTTTCCCTTACAAACTAAAGTTTTCGAAATCAAGAAATAATCTCATGGTTTTTTGTTATTTTTTAAAAGGTTTTTTCCTCTCTCTCTCTCTTTTCGAATTTCTACATAGATTGCTCCCTGTTTCTAAAAAAAATTTAAGTGTAAAAAGATGTACCACGTATTTAAAAAATCAAACTATTAATAACGTTTGATTTTTTAAATTTTACGTATTTAAAAAATTAAACTATTAATAAGCAGTACAGAAATATTGCCTTTTTGCCTGTCTGTAAACTTCAGTAAAACGCATGTAACAAACATTTGCGAAAAAAAGAAAACAGTTTGTAAAAAGAGAAATGTCTGCTAACGAAATGGAGAGAAAAATCTTTGCAACTTTTACAAAACAAGAAGAGCTAGTTAATGGTCGGATTTGAGGTTGAGCACGTGTAACTTCAATTCCAATTAACGTAAAAACTCCGAACAAGTTCCAATTTGCGCAGAAATATCCACTCTTTCATTTGATATCAACATTTTATATACGCAAGTATGTTTTCACCCGCAATGTTGGAAAGTATGTAAATTTCTAATTTAATTAATGTGTCCTTTAAATAGAGTCCTATAAGGAATAAGTCCACTGTCAGTATGTTGGGGAGAAGTATACGTAGATGTATAACTATACTAGGATTGGCAATATGATAAAAAACTAAGTGTTTCTTGAAGGGTAAACTCACGTCGCAGAGCCCCCTTTTGCACAAATAAGCTTCCCTATTTTTACTTTTATTAGAGTATAACCAATAGCGCACATTGACTTCGGTGCGCACCCCCCCCCCCCACGCAAGATTTATAAGTGCACCCTCCCCCCAAAAGAATTTTATCTTTTTAAATTTTAATTCACAGTGTTTTTTTTTCAGAGCATGCGCCCTCTTATGCCCCCCCCCCCGCACCGCGAGGTTGCGGGGGTGCTATGTACGCCACTGAGTGTAACATTAAGCTATTTAACCAACCCATTTACGAATATCTTTCATTACGTTCGTCACGTCTCTACGATAATCCTATTCAAGCATTATTAACAATTCCGATTCGATCCTTCCTTTGATGATTGATTCGAAAAGTAATAATATTTATGTTTCTTTAAGCCATATATTTCCATCGTCTTCAAAGGCAAAAAATAATACATGTAAGCTTCACCACGTACTTTTAGAAACAAAGAATGAACGTCAAGTACAAACATTAATTTCCGTTGCTTTTCTAAAGATCTAACTAGTTAGTAAAAAGACTCACTTAACAAATCTCGTCGCGTAAAGCGAATAACGTAAATCAAAAACTGCGGCTAAAATATATAGTGACAAAAGTATGGTTAAGTAATTTAAATGAAAGCCTATTATGAGAAGGTAACTTAATTATGAACATAAACTTCACGGAATCATGTATCTATTTGCGCTCGCGTAAAAGTACCGTCCATTATGGACTGAGCTAAAAGAATTAGCTCGCTTTGATTTATACGCCCTAAATTAAGTACCCTGATTCATGGCCGAGATTATGATCTTGGAAATGCTACTGGCTATTCTCACTCTTTTGGCGGGGATTAAATTTGTTGCCACGCTTCTGATGTTAATAATATCCACGCCAGTATAATGAATCAGTGTGTTCAATGAGACGCGACATTAAGATGTCGATATTTGCGTTACTAACAACAGCAATGTGGAATCGTATTCATTAGCCAGTGAAGAAGTGCGTGGCGTGCCATCAGCGCCACAATGGCCTTTTAAACGCCACCGCATTTCCACAGCTATTATAATCCAAACGGAAGATCGTATTATCACCCCCATTTACCGTGCTGGGGTTATCTTTTTTGACGACCCTGCTAACAGCTCATAAAATACGAGGTGGCAAAAAAACGCCGCAATAACTTATGCAAAAATACTCATAGAAAGCGTTAGCTTTTTATTTACTGCCATTACACACGCTATTCGTGTTTTAAGCGCTTGATGCTGGCTTAACAGTTGAGGAACTTTCAATGCCGCCTTCAAGGAAACAATTTGCTTCGAATTAGTGTTGCCAATTTTTGTGGTTTCTTAATGAAATATCCAAACTGTTGATGGCTGTTTTGAAATCATCTCGTTCTGTTATTCTTATTCACGCGCTTGATATTTCATCCTGAATCATCTTCAATTTCCTTTTTCTGGTGATTTTACGTTTTAATAGACAAAAATGACTAAGAAATATATAACTTGAAATGCTTCTATATGAATAATATGTAGGAAGATAACCAGCAGCATATTTTCGTGAAGTAAATAAAAATGATTTTTCACTTTTCGTTTCTTTTATAGAGCAATAAAGTTTTCCGACTTAACTTTTGACTTACATTTTTATGCTTCGCTTAGCTTATTTTTACTGTTAAGCAAATGTAAACTTTTGCATTGCAATATAGTTCTCTCTCTTTCTCTTCCTTCTTTTTTACGTTTTTAATAGTTATATGGCAATATTTAATTGTGTGGTTCCTAATCACAGGCGAGGGTTAAATCGGTCATTTAAAGCCATATTCATAAAAGTCTGCAGCTGTTATAAATTCGCTTTCAGCTCAGTTCACCACTGAAATTTGATTAGTAGGTACTGAATTAGAACAATGCGACAGATGAATAACATTGAATTTGATTGAAATATTGTTTCATATCTAAGATGACTTTACAAATTAGCATGTGATTTTTTTTTTTTTTTTGAAATTTTTCATCGTTTTACAATTTCAAACAATTAATGTTTTTGAAAAATGAAAAATCAACACATTCTGTCAGTCAGAAAACAAAGAAAATATTTTTACTAAGATAATAAACTAAACATAAAAATGCATACACTGTACTGCGGGTTGCATAGAGCACCTGTTAGAGTGAAACGTTGTAGCAACCTTAAAGGGTACTTTTTTTCCACATATGGGAGACTAATGGCAGCCTTAGAGATGCTATACGAAACCAACTGGCACCTTTAAGAGTGCCATAGGGAGCCAAATAGCCCTCGTAGGTGGATACCACTGGTGCTACAAAGTTTCACCCTTGCCATATGCAACCTGCCAGTGTATAGTGAGGGTTTATTTATAAATCTATCTTTCTCTCACTTTTTCAAAAGAGAAAAAAATCAATGATAGGATACAATGATAAATTCGATGTATCTCTTAAAAAATACCCAAGGAGACAAATTTGTCACAGTATGAAATTGGATTTTCAAGTTTGTTCGACCAGCTGAGTTTAAACACTTGATCAGTTTTCCGTTAAACGTCAACTCAAAGTCAAAAATTCTAAATTCACGCAACGAATGTTTTTCAAAGCAAACAATCAATTTTCCACTTTAGGATAGAATAGCGAAAATTTGCTCAAGGCTGACAAACTATTGATGCCATTTAAAATCATATGTAATCAAAACGGGTATTTTCCATTGTCAACTTGTATGCACAACTTTGAGGAAAAGAATCAAAAGTGTTTTCTGCTCGTGTGATCACGAAAAACGAACTCCACACAAAAGAAATTTTGTGTTATTTTCCCAATACGACTACAGAAGAACAGTAGGTTATTCTAAACGATTTAGCCTAAAAGTAGCAAGGACCCTTGAGAATAGAACAGGATGTCAATCGATACAAGAGGAAATTCATCTGACAAATATCGCGAGTGAAGGACTATGGGTAAATATGCTTTTTACGTTAGCACATTTGTCAACTGATACGCCCTGCTCTTGAGTACAGCAAAGAATAGTACAATCCCAATCATAGAATTTGTTGTCAAAACTCGAGCACTACACAATGTGTATCTGTCGGACGGATGATTGCTACACATGAGTATCGTTCCATATGTTTTGCCAGTAGGACAAAAAATGAAGCCTAGAATGGATTTGAATAGCGAGTCATATATTTTCTCTTTGGCCTATAATCTGTCTAAACGTTACTCCGGCGGGCCTATAGAATGCCTTCTGCTACAAAGTGGCTGAACTCCGATTCACAGTTCGCCAGCTATTGCAACACCCCCATAACCTCCCTTCTAAAGTGAAAGAAAGAGCTCCATACACAAACGCACCAAACCATGCAAAGTGGGGTAGGAATTGAATTGCTTTTTGATCCACACGAAATTGTACCGAGGAGTGAAGAGTAGGGAAGAAAAAAAAAATCTGCTGTTACCTTTTTTGATTTTTTTTAAATAAAAATTATACTACGTGTGTGGTGAAAGTCCCCCATTTATAAAACTCTAAAAGGGGGTGGGAGTTTGATCAAAAGTTCATGATTGGTGGAGGGAGATTTTGGAAAAGCAGTGAGTGGTGTAGGGTAATATTTTCAACCATGCATGTATATCGCTGTCTTGAGATCAATTATGAAAACCTTTACGTTTCTAATGCAAACCAAATTAGAGACACTTTATTTTTCAATTAACTTTTGGTCTAATACGTTATTATTTGAAATGTTTCAAAGACAAGAATCCCCCTTTTATGATGTTTTTTCAAATCCGATCAACTAAATGCTACTTTATTTATAAATTTTAACAACAACTTCAATCTATATAGTAACTAAAAACAGTGACGAATGTTGTTTTTCTTAATTAAACCTCTAAGTTTCTTACATCGGTTTTGCAGACTAATTTTAATCAAAAGCTTATATAAAGTATTTTCCTATGTGAAAAAACATTAATTACTAACTTTTTTTTAGGTAGAGAGGTTCAAATTCGGTTCCAAATGAATTTCTGTAGATTTGTACTACAGTGGGGAAAAGGATAGACTTACTTTTGTGAACTCATTGTAGAATGAATTAAAATAATTTATTTATATACTTTTTCGCAATAAAATGGAAAGTTTTCAATTTTATAAAAACTTATTTACCCGGGGGGGGGGGGTTAAAATGCGTTTCCGAAACATTGCAAGGGGTGACCTGGAATGTGACCTATTTATTATTTAGTCGGTCTTCTTTAGTCGTTTTAGCAGTGCAGAAAATATTAAAATTATTCTATTCTAGGTACTTCATACCCACAATCTTACTTCGATAAAGACTACAGTAACACAGGATTTAATAGATGAATCGTGGTTGAAATGCAATATCAAAAATTTCATGGTTTAAATAAAGTTGCGTTGTTTGTTAGAGAGAGGATACGCATTGTGTGTACATTACGTTTCATCTTTGTGGGGAGGGGGGATGCAATGAGATTTGTTCATTCTAAATATTTTTCATCCCTGCATCTGTGCGGAAATCATTACTTTAACCACCACAATGTACTCAGTAATTGGCCAAATATTAAGGACAGTACTTAAATGTGTTCAGGTTTCAATGCAATTTTTGATAAATTAAATCGATTGGAAGACTTATCAATTTATTCTTGACATTTGATAAGAGATAGGTAGCACAAGAGCCGTAAACTTATCTCTTGAATAATAGATAAGTAATTTCGCATTCTGTAGTGACTTGGTTAAATATTTAAGAGATGTCACTTAATAGTTAAAATGTACTTAATTAAATAAATTAAATCCAAAAATCGTAATCTGGTTTACAAAACTTTAACCTGAGGATATATCTTTTCCTTTCATGGGAAGAATAAACTGCTTTTATGCACTAAATAAAAATAATAGTTAAATAAAATATAGCTACATGATCTTCACCATAAAAAAATAGTCGCAATATACTTCAAAACACAAAATGAAATAATGCTACCCCTAGTAATTTGACCACCTACTACAAAACAAGCAGCATTTCAAAAAATAAGCAGCGATACACCTCATTTAACAGAACCCTGACTTTTGCACATCATCATTTAACTGAGACTCCCACAGTTCAAAGCGTAGGAGGTGTATCTGTGAAAACTCTTTTACTTTTTAAAGAGAGCCTCTTCAGGGTGGTAGAGCACACGTAAGTGACGTACTCCAGCCTCAACGTGCATGAAGACAAGCTTTCGGAAAGTAGAGCATTAAAATCACTTTGAATCATGATAGCCATTGATCTGTGAAAGAGGGAGGGCTTGCTACTGCAGTAGTGGCGAAGGTTAGTTGTGGGTCACCGAAAGCGGCACGCTTGATGAATAATTCCCTCGAAAGCCGCCCCCTCCAAGGGAGATTTTTTTTTAAGCCTTCGTGGAAGAATGGTTGCTTCTTTTTATTTCTTTTGATCAAAGTAATGGCTGTTTGTCTCGCGATTTTCCGCCATATGGGTTTTTTTTTCTACTTTGAAAATTTGAGGCTGTATTGTCGGATCTGTAACTTGATGACACCACGTAAAAATCAGTTGCAATCTTTGCTTATTTTCTTAGGAAGATAGATGAAAATAAAATATGAAATCGGACTACTGACAGAAAAAAGTCGAACATCATTATCTTTTTGTCATTGTTAAAGAAGGAAAAAAAAAGGAATGACATCTCGGAGGCGTCAAAGTTATTGTAATTTTACATGAAATGAATGACAGCTTGGAGACGTCAAGGAGTTTGCAATCTTACATGAAATAAATGACATCTCGGAGAGGTCAAAGAGTTGTAGTTTACATTAAATGAATGATATCTCGGAGACGTCAAAGAGTTTGTAACTATATATGAAATGAATGACATCTTGGAGACGTCAAAGAGTTTGTAATTTTATGTGAAATGAACGACATCTCGAATACGGCAGTCGACAGTTACACTTGAAATGAATGACGTTTTGGAGAGCTTAGTCAACAATGATATACTTAAAATCAACGACGGCTCGGAGACAACAAAGAGTCTAACGTCATTCCGTTGTGCCAAGAAGTTGTTATTATAAAGTTATCGCAACTGTAAGCGTTTGTTTTAGTATGTTAAGAATTTAAACTAATCGTAATTTAATTTCCTACCGTTTGAAATGGAAGAAGTTGTGATTTTGAATTTTGGTTAGGCAGTTATCATTGCGTTGTTGAGGTTTTTGGTATTTTGTTTTTGAAATAAAGCAAATTTGTTATATTGAAATCTTTTTATTTGATAACGTATCATTGTTAAAGTTAATGAGAGTATTACGAATATCTTCCATTAAAGATTAATTCCTTAAGGATTCAAATTTTGTTGAAGCATCATAGGCATGGTACATAGCTGCTGTTTCATAACACTTAAGATAGATTAAAATAAAATATGAGATTGGAGATTCTGTTCCTGCTTGTCCACATCTTATATCTACAAATCAACTACTTTCTTCTACTTCATAACTATTTCTAAAATAAAGAACTATATAACAAGTATAGTTTGACTTTTCAAGAGAATGAAGTTGATTGCTACAGTATCAGATCAAAAATTTTCTTCAGCGATTAGGACAATGTTTTGAACTAAATCAACTTCAGTTTCAGACGATTTTCCGAAGATTATTGCGGAAACAGAATAAGTGCTCATCTTCCTTTAAAACCAATTTGATTAAATAACTGAAAGCAATTTTGCCATCGTAGAATCCATCTATCATACGCTAAAATACAGCGGCTAGCTTAATGTTTATATCAAAGTAATCAACCTGAGACGCAGATTTTTTTTCTTTTTCCTTTTTTTTTGTTGTAAGTATTGAGACAAGAGATAATGTGCTCACCATCTTCTTTTAAACCCAAACTGAAAACAATCAAACCATCTTTGAACCTATCTATACTTATCTAATTTTGAGTTCTTTCTCATACGCTTGTGATTTTACTGTTCACGAGAATGTAGTTGACTACTGCAACATTAGATCATAATTTTACAACAACGTCTGGCTCAATGTTCAGAAACAAATTAATCAATCTAAGTCTCAGATTTTTTTCGGGAAAGGAACGATGGAAGAGATAATGTGCTCAACATTCTTCTTTCTAATCCCAAACAATGAAATAACTGAAAACAATGCTCCCATCTTAGAATACATCTACCATAATCTAATTTTAAACTTATCTGTTTTCTGTAACATCGAAGACATACAGTAAGCATTGATTCCGTTTTGAAACGTCACTTTAAGGACTAAAAAGTCGAAATTGATCTTTCCCATCTGACTTATTCGCAACTCCATCATTTATTTTATCTGTCCCAGCGCTCGGATGCTACCCAAGCATTACGGGCGCCTCTAGAGTTCTTATCATGTCTTGCAAGTATTGATGCATTAAGACAGCAACGTATACTTTCGTACACCTAGCTGGTTTCACATATTTCGCCCAGGATGGGAGAGAAAAAAGGTTGTAAATGTTTGGCGTCTCCTAATTCTATTATAATTACTATTGTAATCGTGAAGCTATCTTTGGCGCTTAGCGGAACTCAGCATGGGACCAAAAGCATCCGTAATTACTTTCAGTGACTAACATTTGAGCTCTAAGCATTCAAAATTCGATACACGAATCGCACCACCTAGGGCAGCTAATTACATAATCGATAAAACGAGAAAAGACATTATCCTGTTGGCGGTCTCAAAATCCTACTGCCGCCCTTTTCTCTGCCATCAATAACAGATAACAAAGGAGCGATAGAATTTGCTTGTGTCCTAAATCACGCCGACGCTGTGAAATTTTCTTTAAAATCGTGCCTATAATGGCACGCACTCCGAGATAACTTATAAAACTAGTTATTTTTCATGTCGATTTCCGTAACTATGTGTCCGTTCTGAATTCTGTTGGGATATTTTCCCGTTGTACCCACAGAACGGAGAAGAAAAAAAAAATCCATGGCTATTACAGCTTCGAAATGACAGTGTTAGTCCTCGGGAGGATCTGTGAGAGCATTAAGAATTTCTTTCGGGTGAGCCTTGGTCGTGCGATGAAAGTCCTTGTTGGATTTGAAGAATAATGTCAGATTCTTTTGCAGCAGCATTATTCATTTACTGTGGTATTAGTTTTTCTTTGACGGGATGGTTGTTTCTAAATGGAGTTTGAAATGACCTCCTGAAAATATTACCTATTGTTTTTATCCGAATGTGAGAAGTCAAAGATGGAAAAGGGGCTTGGCTGATATTGAGTTAGCGAAGAAGGATGTCTTCAAAAAAGGAAAAACAACTGTATGTTTTTTAATGGAGATATTTGAAAACGGGTATTTGAAGTGCATCAACTTTTATGTTGGGGCAAATTATAAAATGGACTGATATTGAGTTATCGAAGTAGGATATCTTTAAAAAAAAAAAAGAAAAGAAAAAAAAATCTGTGTGTTTTTTAATGGAGATATTTAAAAACGGGTATTTGAAGTACATCAACTTTTACATTGGGGCAAATTATAAAATGGAAATTTCTTTAGTTTTTGAAATATTGAAAATGTAACCTTTTTCTTTTATTTTTTTTTATTAGCTTAGTCATCAAATTAACGAAACCATTAAAAATTTTTATTATCATGTACACCACTTCACTGTGTAATTATCACAGTGTAACAATTTCAATGTGCTAACATCTTAATAATCTTATTTAAGACGTGTGTTTCAATTATTCTTTTCCTTTACAACTGTTTTGACGACTTCATCAAATACATTTAATCGTGTGCAACAATATTATACTAAAGATTAATTCTACTACAAAAATAAAAAAATTAAAAATATTTCAAAAAAAAAAAAAAAAAGAAGGAAAACGCAAATAAGTTGCTTTTATCTTTATTCAACTACAAACAATGCTGCTATATGTAAGCCAAGGGGTGTAAGTGCCAAAATTAAAATCTTGAGAACAAGTATAAATGATTAAAAACTCTTCTGTTTGTGGCGAGATATGACACTAGTAGAACTAGCAGGTGCTGCTATACAGCATGATTTAGAAAAACTTTTTAATGAAATCCTACCGAGAGTTTTATCTTTGCATGCATTTTCCTCAAAACGTTTTTTAAAAAAATTCTTACATCACTTTGCTTCTCACTGCCTCAAATAATAAATTTGCAAAACTTTTTTTCCTTCAAAATTGGTTATCTAATGCTAGAGATTTGCACGGATCTAAAAATTCAAACCACGCCCCAGGTCGAACGTTTGGTAATTGTTCCTAACCTGGCTAGCATCAGACATACATCGGCCCACCCCGTCCATAGCTAAATTTAACCCGATCCCACCAGTCCCTTTCAATTTAAATTGAAAAAAAAAAATGTTATTCATCATAACTAGATATTCTTTTATTTACTCCTTTACGTACTTCATTCATTTTTACCTTCATTTTTCATATTTTTTCCGCATCGCGTGTTTTAATTAAATTCCTTTGTTCTAATTTTGTTTTCATTATCATAAAGCGAGAGGCACTGTCAGCGGCGTTCAATAAGTCTAAAAATAAAATCTTTCCGGTGTTTGAATTCCTTGCATCGTTTACCTTGAATTATTAAATTCAAAATATTTAATTCGTCAAGGAAAAATTCGAGATATTTCCTAAATTATATGCGATCAGAATTTTTCTTCTTAATCCCTAAGAGCTAGTCATAAATAGCTTTAGTACTTCACTTTCAGCAGCATCATTGAAAAAATGATTTTCTAGCCATTGATATTTTCCTTGTTTTTGTTAAATAGAAAATATTTACCTTGTGCCATTTATTTCAGTGTTTACGGGTAAAATTTGCCAGCCAATAAACTTTCATGTCACTGTTTATGATTTAGTAACTCATATTTCTAGCAAGTTTAAAGCTCTTATTAAACCCCATTGTAATTCATTGATTTTTATCTTTGTTTTTGTCATAAGCAGAAAATATTCATCTCATGCCGTAAAGCTTTGTATTTCAGCGAGCGAGATTTTCAGCATTTTAAGTCGCTTCAAAAGCTAAATTTTGTATCATCAGCAGGCCCAGCTCTTAGTGTAGGCGACCTAGCCGGCCGCCTAGGGCGGCAGATTTTAGGGGCGGCAAATTTCGAAATTGAAACATATTTTTTAAAAGTATGAATATCTGTTTTAGCGTCATAAAATTCACTGCTTCAATGCGAAAATAATAATAATTTAGAGTGTGTACCAATTCTTGGATATGAAAACATAGTTCGGAATTTAACAAGAAATTCAATTTAATTTTAGAGGCGGCAAATTGCTTGACTCAAAAGTCTTTTTAAAATATCAATGTATGTTTCAGTGCCATAAGTTACGCTACTTTAATGTTAAAAGAGATAATTCAAAGTGTGTACCAGTGCTTGGATATGCAAAACTTAGTTTGGAATTTAACTAGAACCTCGCTTAATTTTAAGTACTTTACAATTATTTTTATTTTATATTATTATTATTATTCAATGGGAGGGGGGGGCACTTGCCCATATTGCCTAGGGCGGCAGTACTACTGGCCGGTCCTGATCATAAGTAAATGGCAGTTTACGACTGCAAAATTGCATGCACCAAGCTAGTGTATTAAAAAGAGTTGGCTCGGTATGGAAAAGTACATAACATTTTATTGTGCTACTTCTGAACAAGCGATATATTTTCTAGTTGAGAAAATTTTTCATTACAGAACAGAGATTAGTATTTCTGGAAAAGTTTTCCTTTTTGCCACACAGTTTTTTTTTTTTTTTTTTTTTTTCTGGTGCGGGGGGTGGTTGAGAAGCTTCGGGAATGAATGGAGGAACTCAGTTTCCCGAAATCCTTGGGGAAATGAACAAAGAGCAGAAAAGGTGAAATGATCTAAGCAGCACTCGATATAATTGAAGAATCTACTCCATATCTAGCTGGGGGGCAGTAGGGCGCGATTGTTTACTTCATGAAACGTGTTTCGTGTTTTTTTTTTTTTTTTTTTTGAGGTAATTGCCTATGTGTTTTTGATTCGAATACAAGAGGAACATTTCCGATTTATAATGTAGCTAACAGAGATATTTGTAGAGATATTTTTTCTTTATCTCTTTTATTTATTTGTTTATTTATTTTTCATGGCATGAATGTACTTCTTTGTTTCAATCTTTGACATTCTTTGGAGGAATTAAATTCATTTTGGACATGTGAAATATACGAAAACAGTCAAACCATGATATGAAATGAAGGAGAGGGGGGCTCAGTAGAGCCAAGCACTGCTAGCAGAGGTCTATTGTACTAACGATAAATGATAAGGATAAATTTCATTAAAAACCGAGTTTCTGTGGATGAGATGAAGATAGACGGGGATTAAAAGATATTTACTATTTTAATTTTTTTAACCTTTAAAATGGTTGACATTTTGAAAAAAAAATTTTTTTTTATTTAAAAAATAAATTTCAAATGTAATATATTCAAAATTCAAGCTGCTTTTTCCTTCCATTTTCCACTTTGCTAAACAATGTGTGAAGTATACTTGCAGAAGAGTTCCAAATTATTTTTATTCCAGTTACAGCTATCGAAGAAATGCAGTTGCTGGAATGAAATTCGTAAAACCCGTTTCTTTATTTTACCGGAAGTGATGTAAAAAAGCTGCCACTCAGGACTCAGTACGAACTGAGAATGCATTGATCGTATCGTTGTACCTCATTTTTTCAATTGCGATGACTTTTTTTTTTAATCTATCAGAAACGTTTTAAAAATCAGCACCTCCCCCCCCCCCCTCCGGTTGTGAGCTCACATCAGTGTTCAAAGGCAGTGCAGACCCTGAAAGGTTGAGAACCTCTCTATTAAAGAGGATTAACATGTCCGAATCAAACTAAAAAGGTTTCATTAGCTCTAGTGACTAATTCTTCGAAAAATATCTTATAATGTCTACTTAGTTGGGTGTTACAAAAAATCTGTGAAGCATAGTAAGGGTGGATTTTATTGATTGGCGGCCTTTGTTCTGAGAAGTCATCCATCAACCAGATCGAAAAAGCTAAAACATCCGTATGATGGATTCTTAACTACACATGCAGTCACCTCTTTTCCTTACTTTCCTACACCAAACATTTTTTTATCTAGTTTTCATTGCTCTATGCTGGGCATGTTTATTCGCTCGGTACCTTTTCTAAGTAATTCTTTTTTCGTCTAACTCCAGCTTATTTTTTCTTCCATCTTCTTTTCAACTTTCATCTTTCTTGGCGTCCTTCCGATTTCAGCTGCTTATTTATTTTTATTTTTTTTCATTTTGTTACCACGTTAGTTTTTTCCCATCTCTCTCCTCAGAATTCAGGCGCCAACCTTTTTCAAAGTTCAAACTGAAAAAATGCTACAGGATATTTTTTTCGCTCAAATTTTGTGATATTTGTGAAGCGAAGTATGTAAATGCGTTGTTAGCTATGCATGTGACACACAAAAGTTTGAATTCGATGAATTTTTCTCACGCAAATAAATGTAAATTTTGTCAGAATAATAATGTGATTTATGCAGGTATTTGACATGTCTCCGAATTTGTACATTTACATAAAATATTTATCACACTTTAGTTATATGTATAAAAGTACATTTATGAAAATCATTTGCATATTTTTTTGTACGATTTTAAATATTAGATAGCTTAAAATCAACATTTGGCACATGACCGTAAAAAAACATTTATTCGATGTATGTAATTATCCTTAAAAAAATGGGAGAACTTTTACGGTTTTGCATTAGCTTTTTCGGGGAGGGGGGGGAGGCAAGAGGTGTATGAAAAAAGGTGTGCCAACCCAGTACGTGAACATTCCCGACCTATGGACAAACACAAAATTTTCTAGTCGTTTACTCATTGGAAATGTATAGAATACTGCTAAAACTGCGGGTTTGCCTAAGACACGTCTTAAGGTGAAATGTTGTAGATAAGCAGCATTTTGGTAAAAGGGCCAATTGACTACTTATGAAACCCCTCTGTGATCCTTAAAGGTGCCATTTGGTTCCTTATGGCACTCTATGGCACCTCTAAGGATGCCATCTGGCTCCCTCTGGTACACCTAAGGGTGCCATGGAGAGTCAAGTAGCACCTTTAAGGGAGTGCCGCTGGAGCTGCAACGTTTTACCCTTACAGGTGCCATATGGAACCCGCAGTTTTAACAAGGAAGTTGCTAATGCCGATTCATCTAAGAAAAAACTTCTGAAACCTTATTTTTTTATGAGGAATTACAAGCTGTTCATTCTCTGGTCTATCTACCCTATGAATAACGTAAAGTAATTCGTAATAGCAGCGACTTAATTTACGAATATGATTAAAAGACTGTACTAATGCCACATGAAGATACACAATACAAGTTAAATTTCGTTTACCGCATCTTTCTTTTTACGTTTCTTTGATATTTTGCACTGAATATGAATTTATGGCCAAGATCAATATTTCTCACTGTACTGAATATTTAAACCCTGATTTCAATTATGCACTCTTTCGTGGAATAATCTTTACGATCGACATTTCACTATTCAAAAACATGAATGTGTCTTTGGTATCATTTCGGAGTTTAGTTTCAAATTTATGAATATTTTATAGCCAATTGTAATTGAAAATATTGAATACTTATACTTTCGAATTGCTTGGCTGTTTAAGGAAAAATTTTCTAAGACATGTATCAATAATCAATAATTCTATACATTTTTCCGGTTTGATCTGTGGAAAAAATAAATGAATTCCCGTCTAAATTCTAAACTTGCTTCTCAATTTTATACCAAATCCATTTAATACATAGTTTTTAAATCAAAACGGCTGCCCTCCACCACATTAAATCGCCCATAATGTTTGTTGATCTGCTCACGTATGAAAACGCTCATAAATTTTCACGAAAAGAATCTGGCGTCTATTATTTATTTACATTTCGCAATTCTCTTAGATCGGAAAAAAACTGAATTAATGTTGCTAGAAAAATTCTGCTCTTTCTCGCTCAAAAACTGCAAGATCTTATTTGCTTTCCCAAGAAGAAATCGATTTAATTTACATTGATCGATTTTATATTTGTTTCCTTTTATTTATTTTCCCCTTTGCTCCGAAAGCAAATTTAGAACCTATTTTCTCGATAGGAATATATCTATACATTTAATTTTCAATTTCAAGTTCACTTTCATAGATAAAAGGGTACAGGGAAGCATCCATCAAAAAATGTCGACGTTTTTCCCGATAAAACGCATTATTTTCGCTTGAATTATTCCGACACCAGGAGATCGATAGACAAGACCTGCTTCCAAATCATTTCTTTAATATAAAGGAGAGATTGACAGCCAATTTAATTACAAACTGCTACTAGGCTTTTACTTCTTTCCAAAAGTTGATTTAAAGATCGCGTGTTTTGCTATTAAAAAAAAAAAAGGTGAAATAAATCTTTTGTGGTGTCTTCTTTCAGGACTTTCTTGAGAAAAGCAGGTACTTAATGTTTGTACATGGAATTCTTTTCTAAGAGCAAACTATTAAGATATTTTTCAGGTGTTGATATCTCTGATGAAGATAAGAAGCAGCATCAAGACTTTGGGACAGCTACCAAACTTTTAGGGTCCATGTTTGTACGACAAGTGATAGTTTAGCTTCAATCGGTTTTATCACTTTAAAAGATTAAAAATAATTTTCAATTGAACGGATTGCAAGCAAAAAACGTTTCTGTGTCCCAAATGTTTTAAATAACTTTCTCTACCTAAGTACAACAATTGATGTTAGTATGAAGATTCTTAGTAATTAACAAAAAAAACTTTCCTAAAAACTGAATTGCCCGGTTTTGTCAATTATTTTCCTTCATGCTCTAGAAATATATTAAATGGGGGTGTGTTCATCCTATTGATTTCTTGATAACATCTAAAAGATAAAATAATGTTATTACAGAGAATTTGAATTAATTGAATAAACTTTAAAGTTTAATATGTCGACACGATTTTACACATAAATGGGATAATAAGCATTTTTTCTTCTTCAAAAAATACTCTATTATAGTAAGATAAGTTTGAAGAAAATCGTTTTTTCCTTTCTAACAATAAAAGAGAATGTATGTCTGTGTGTATTTTGTTTCGGACTTAAGGATACTCGACCGATTTTCATGACATAAAATTTGTTCAAAGCAAAACAACTCAAATCGGTTTTTCTAAAATTCGGATCTTTTCTATTCCAATTTAAAACGAAGGTTTCACATCCATTCGTATGCATGGACCCAAAAAATTCCTTGATATTTTAATTTTTTTATGTCATTGGAAAGCCTGGGTTTTCTTATACGTAGATGAATGTCTTGATGAAACAATGTCTATTTTGTCATACGTTTAATGCTCACTGGTAGGGCAAACAATTGTAAGTTATTATTCTTCACGTTTTTTAAAGAAAATTTCCATTCTTGTCTTTTCACGGTATTAATCTTTTCTGTTAATATTTCTTTCTTTTTTTTCCCGACGTTGTATACATTTCTTGCAGCAAATCGAAATGTCCCATAATGCTAAAAATAAAACTCAAGGTGCGTGAAATTCAAGCTCTTTTCGTACAAATTCTTAAGATGCGTGAAATTTAAGCTTTTTTTCGGGCAGAAATTCAAGGTGCGTGAAATTTAAGCCTTTTTACGCATCTAAAAATTCTGTTTGGTTATTGTTGTCGGTAGTTATACATCGATAAATAATAAAGAGATTTTACTCACTGAAAGCAATTTTGATGTCACAGCGACATAGTTTAAGTTTCATCACGACGTTGTAAATCCGGTTCTGCTCTGAAAAGAGCACACAGTTTTCAAAAAAAAAAAAAAACTACTACTTCAATTTTATTTTTCGAAAAAATCTTCAAAAACGAGCTCTGCTCAACCTCACTCGTTAATGCGAAAACTTTCCAAATCCTCAAACTTAAACTAACAAGATGAAAAACCTACTCACATTCTGTATTTCATAAAAGTAAATAAATGAGCAAATAAACCACACACACACACACATACAAATCGCACTTGTACCTATACATTTTTAATATGTGCTTGAAATGGATGAAGTTGATTGATAATAATAAATGTTCTTCGTTTAGGGCCAGGTGCTATCAAATTTCCATCGTTATAAAAAAAATCTAGAAGTAGCCTTCATTTTTTTTTTTTTTTTGAATGAATACCCTCATTAATTTCTCATCTTGCAAGTAATGAGTCCCGTTTTTTCAAAGGACTACCAAAAAGGAATAGCCGGTAAAACATATCCTTATCAACATTGGAAATTGCCAGATTTGCCCGAATATAATTCTCTTGTGGTATTTTACTCTCATTTGTCATTTCTAGCGAAGTTATTTTTTGCTACTAGGGCGTGGTAGAACTAGATATTTAAACCATCTCCCTCGGACCATCTCCTAAATAAGGATTCTCGAAATCAGATACCAAATTAAACAGCTTGGGCGGTGTTCCGATTCGGGCTGTAATAATAACATGGTTGGGAAACCTATTCGGAGATCATTACTGAGTAAAATTTTAAATGGCAGCCTCAAATTTCTCGCAAACTTCACAACAAAACCACCAGGAAGCTCTACATAATCAAAACCGAGGTTTTATCTGGCTTTTCTTTTTTTAAAGGTGCGACAAGGATATAATAGGTGCATCAAGGAAAGATGATTATTTGAATGTTCCTAAAGTGATTTCCAAATTATCCAGCGGTAATGGTCCTCTGATCAGATAATTCATTGGTTTTTTGAAAAGCTTAAACCTGATGAAATATGCAACACGGGAACGAAAATACGCCCTTTGACTTTAAGTGTATTAGTGACTTGGTTTCAATGGTGCCACTTTCGGTAAAATATTTCATAATCGATTAAAATGAATAGGCGGGAACTAAGTTAATAATTTTAGGACCGGAACACCCAAGAAGTTAGCAAATGTTCAAAAAGCCTGATTCATATTCATTTCAGATAAAAAGAAATCGAGGGCTGTAAGTTTAATTGTAAAAGAAATTTTCTTATCTAAACCTCATTTGTTATTCTGAATTTGCAGATGAAAATAATAATTTAAATTAATGTAATTGCCTCAAATATTCATCATTGAGGCAATTAGATTAATTCAAAGATTGATCAGTTTATTCTTAACTGAATTATCACAATAATTTTCATATACAACATTGACCTATTTAGTTTTACTGCTGCCTTGGTTCCGTTTTTTAATGGTATACTCATAAAAGAGAGAAGGAACAAAAGAGAAGTTGGGATACATAAATTTAGAGAATGAAGTTTAAAACAATTATTTTAATCATTCGTTATTTTTATGCTTTAAAAAAGTCAAGGTGATATGATATTTCTTTAGTTGCCGCTTTTTGTTCATCTCCTTGAAAATAACGAAATGTTCTTAAGAACGACTATTGCGTAATACTACGTCTGTTTTCTCCTTAAGCTAAACTGGATTAAGTTTCAAATGTATCTGGAATCTGGATCACTGGAAATACCACTACGTATGGTTAGAAAATAGTTAGAAATAGGAATAATTCTCAAGAGACATCATGAAAATTCTTCGTTGTGGGAATCTAACTATTATTTTTCTTTTCCCTTTCTTTTCTTTTTCTTTTTTTTTCTTTTTTCTGTTTCTCCTCTCTCAACAGAATCTCAGTGTTTTTTTAAATGTATTTGTACTTAATGCTCGAAGCGCTACTGTGTTAATGTGTTGAAAGTAGGGTACCCTTCTTCCTCCTCCTTTCTCCAAAATTTGGTTCAACCTGTCTACTGTTTAAAAACGCAGCAAATCACCCCAAAAATACGATCATCTAGTGTGAAAAATGTGACTCTACAGAATGAATAATTCAGTGCCAAGAAATTTGTTGATAAAAGTAATTTTCGATCAACTTACGTTTCCCGCTTCAACTTTATTTATTTATTTATATATTTACTTACTTATTTATTTATTTTATTTATTTATTTATTATTATTATTATTATTATTTTTTTTTTTTTTTTTGAAAATTTCGACACTATGTAGTTCGTCGACTTCCATTTTCGGCATTTATATTGACGAAAAATAGCATCGTAGAAGATAAAAAAAATAATAAGTTTCGTTCTTAAGGAAAAAAAGAGATAAAGAAAAGGGAAAAGAGAGAAGAAATAGGTACTTCCGGATGTAAACAAGAACTGCTGATAATAGCATACCCAAAGTAATTCCATCCCACAAACGCACAAAATGGCTGACTAATTTCAAATCTGATATTGCCCAATCTGGTTTGCGTGTTTCAATCCAAGTGATATGCAGCCATCTCTCAAAGATTCCGGAATCCCACAAAAGCCATTAAACGTATTTTGGAAGAAGGCTCACCTCGTGACTCATCTATTTAAACTAAGACTGTTTGTATGGGTTTCCTCCACAATCAACAACATTTTCCACCCGCCAACAATTCTTCCAGCACATGAATTATGTCGATCCCTGGGCCTATCTTAATCGCTGGTCTGATCTATAGCTTTTTTCTGATTGGTGTTTAGACAGCTGAGGAAAAAGGATTCCTCTCAGTGACGCAATTGCATTTTCCGCCCCACGGATGCATCCATTCATTTCACACTCACCCCTCTTTGACCAGGCCGGACTGTAGGATCAAACGGATTTTGACACAGAGGGAACAATCTAAAAAACTTACCCCGCCGGGGCCTAGCTGGAGTTCACAGCTCGAAAGCCTTAGTCATCGTTCGGAAGATGCATATTTGGGGTATTTGTGGACATTTTTGGTTAAATGCAAAATTTTGGCTTTTAACATTTTATATTTAACATTTCTGTAGTAAAATGCATTCGTATCAAAGAAAAAAAAGTGACTAAAACTTCTTTTAACGGTATGAACATGACAATACAACGACAAAATAAGGTAAAGAACTAAACGAACTTTTTAATTTACCTACCTCTTTTTAAAGGGAGAGAGGGGAGGGCGGTATTTCATACCATGTATGATTTTACATCAACGTGATCGTCCTGAACGAGCACGTAAGCTGAAGTAATCAATTATCAAATCAGTTGATTCTGGACAAAAGCGAAAAAGATCGCTTTTGGACTAAAGCCAACCTCGGATACATTTAGGAAGATTAAATGAAGCAATAATTTTACACCTTTTACAGAAAAAAAAATTCTGGCCTTCATTCACTGTTTTACAATAATTTAAAACGTAATTTTCTCCAGTAAATGCTTCTTAATAGTCTTCATTTCTTTGTTTAATAAGTAATTTGTTTAAGAGATATTTTGATCAATAAATGGAAAAATATAAAATGGTTAAATATTTATAAAAGTCTGCTTTTATCATTATTAATTATTGTTGTTAAATATATGGTTGTTGAGATCAACCAATTTCACTTGTGTATTAGTTACAACTAATCTCTATTCAAGTCTGCTGCGATTTTCTTTGATTGAGCTTATATGAAAAATCCAATCCTTTTCAAATAGTTCACGTACTGCAGAATTTCACATTATATAATAGAAATTTAGACTCGGCTTTGCTAGGGTAATATATAATATTAATATTTTGAGTGTTTCTTCAATGAACTAAGAATGCAGTTGTCATTTTACTCAACAGATTGCCAAGAGCGGAATTGTTATTTTGATCATTTCTTCAGTAGATCGCTAAGAGAGGGATTGTTATTTTGATCATTTATCATTTGTTCAGTAGATCGCTGAGAGAGATTGTTTATTAAGCACTTGTTGAGTAGTTGTGAAAGTTTGTGGATGAGGTTGTTATATTGAGCATCTACCTCGCAGGTCTAGAAATATGATTGATGAATATTTTTCCAGTTGTAGAGAATATCAATGAGTTACAAAGACAATAGTAATTGGATAAGCAAGCAGCTGAAGAAAACTAGACAGTAACACTAGTAGAAAATCATCAGTCGTCTGCATATCAGGACTGATTGTTCGAGCTTTCGTGCGTAACGGAACCGGGTCGCTAAACGAAAGTTTGTTTACTTAGAAAGTTTAACTTAAGTTTTATAAATAACAGTGCATAACTTGGTCAAAACAGTGAATTGAATTAACATTTTGCGGTTTTTCTTTGAACGATTTTTTACTTTTCTTTTTTTTAGAAATACAAATTATAAAATAGCGATTTCAAAACTTATTTTTGATTTAAATTCAAGCATTGAGTATAACTCCATTTTTTTTTAAGAAACAAAAAAAAAAAAAAAAGAAAAAGAAAAAGAAAACAAGCATTGGCCTCTTAATTTTTCAAAGCAAAAATTTTCGTTTGAGTAACCTTTGATGTACGACTTCATTTTCATTTACTTTTTTTGAGCTACCAGTGTTGTCAAAATACACGGGATTGTAACTAAAAAGGTCATTACAAACCAAAAAATGATTCTGAGAGTAGGACGTTAATTTTAGCAAAAAAAGTGAAAAAGTCCCATCACGGACCAGTTTTCAGAAATTGAAATTTAGATTTTTCTAGCTCCACCATTTAATAGTGTTATAGTGTCATTTTTTGTAATTATGACGAAAGTTTTTTTTATGTACCAAGGACAGTTTAAAAAAATAAATCAATAAGCATTTTTTAACAAAATTAATATGAACATTTTTATTTATTTATTTATTTTGTTTTAACAGTTATCTTAAAAATAGCTGTAATTTGCCGTGTGAATATGCTAAAAATTTTCATTTAATTTCAATTGCTATCAAAGGAAAAATTTCATAAGAATCAGGTACGACTGGAAATGATACTTATTTTTCTCTACTCCGCTCCCCCCCCCCCCCTCACACTTCTGCTCTCTGCTCAATTACGCTTTGAACTTTGATTAAAACAATTCTGTGCAGAGCACCACAATTTAAAAAAAAAAGTGTCATATATCTGTTTCTTTCTCGCGGCAGATGAGTAGGAATAATTTTATATTGTTTTAATGTTTGAAGTTTTAACTTGTCGATTATAAATATACTAAATGGGAAACAAGAACTTGTCTGAATTCACTCGATTGCTTTTGTTAAATTTATAGTGAAGATGCATTAAAGAAAAGCAACAGATTTCGTAAAGAGAATATTTCGGGGAAAAATATGATGATCAGGTTAAGTCATGGGCTCCACATAAAGTGTGACCCTTGTATAAACGATTTGAGAAAGTGGTCAAAAGGCATGAAACAGTCTCCGTTTTGGAAAAGGAAAATTGAGCATTAAAGATACACATGAATCGAGGGTATATTAAGCAATGGTAACAGTTCTAATTACTTTAGAATTAAGACATATATTCAATATGACTTTTCCAATTGTTTGATACATAAATTAGTTAGCAAAAAAAAAAAAAAAACTTACAGATAGTTTTAAAAAGACCTTCTTTCTCCTACAACATCTGGCTTTTTGCCCGTATATTTGAACCGATTTTTGAAAAATCCTTATGTGATTGAGAAAAATGGATGCTATATTTGAGATCAGTACACCAAAAAGTACAAAAATAACTAATTGCCTTACATTCCCTTTTTTTGGTTTGAGTTGATTTGAAGAAAAGAATGGGCCTTCAAAATGTAAAAAAAAAAAAAGAAAAAAATACCTCCAAATTACAATCAAATTCCTGTGGTGTATAAATTATGTATTAGCACATAAAATCAAAAATATGAGTGGATTAGCATTTCATGATAAAAATGTTGTTGATGTTATATGTGCAATTTTACAGTGATCATTCAATAGAAGAGATAGAGCTGGTTATGCAATAAAACCAGTCCTTAGCAGCGATTTTCGACCTGATTGATAGGGATTCGTTTTCCAATCAATATAATTTGTTTCTCAAAAAAATATAAAACTTCATAGATTGAGCTGGTTTTGATTCTTAACACCTCAGTTATCCAAGAAATGTATTATGGTTGTTTTTCTTGGCAACTAGTCCAGATTAGCAGATCACTATAATAATGTTGTTCATGTTATCTGTACAATTTAATAGTGGGCATTCAGTAGAGAAGATTGATCGGGTTTTTGAAATAAAGCCGATTAATTAGGAAAATTCACAGATTGAGCCGGTTTTAGCTCGAAACGCCTCAGTTATCCAAGAAATGTATTATGGTAGTTTTTCTTGACAACTGGTCCAGAAAACTTACTGTATAACTTAATCGGGATCTATAACAAGTTAAGAATCAGTCGGTGGGCAATAAACCAAGCTAGCGAATCATCGGGAGAGCGTATAATATGAATCACAGACATCAAGTCAGTGTGGAACAGCTGGCACTGCCCCCTAAGGCCCACCCTGACCCCTGGTTGGATCTGGATTACAGTTGATGGATTGACACACAGACCCGGTGGACGATTGAAATTCGAATAATATGGAAATTTTCTGCTTCGGAGTTGGAAATGAGGTTAAAGTTCCACATCCTTTTGAAATATTACTCCTATTGAATTTCCATTACGTTCAGCGATGCAAGTTTGTTTTTATCGGATTTCGAAGGTATTGTTCGAAGTTTTGGAAGAATTCTGTCGATGCAGTTTCTTTCTTTTATTTAGTTTTTCTTCTGGTAACCGAAAACGAATTATCTAAATCGTGATCTCTTAAATAATAAAAGAAAACATTACAATCGAAGTGCCTTGCATTTCTGATTAGAATTTGGAACCTTGTTCATCATATATTGCATATATTTTACTATTTGGCTTCTATAAATCTTTAAAAAATCCGATACTGGAAAACGTTTTCAATTTATCATTTTGAATTCGCCATTAATGGATTGTTTCCTTTTTTGAGCCAATTTGCACGATGATTCTCTATTTGTCTTTGGATGATTTATTTTTCGTTCACGTTATATTATAAAGGCGTACGTTTTAAGTGGC